>NC_049990.1:13524858-13642085 GCF_000003815.2 Branchiostoma floridae | reverse complement strand
TACAGATGCATAGATGGCACATCCCTGTCCCTACCTACCCATGACTTGGTCCTTACATATGGCACATCCCTGTCCCAACCTACCCATAACTTGGACCCTACAGATGGCACATCCCTGTCTCAACCTACCCATGACTTGGACCCTACAGATGGCACATCCCTGTCCCAACCTACCCATGACTTAGACCCTACAGATGGCACATCCCTGTCCCAACCTACCCATGACTTGGACCCTACAGATGGCACATCCCTGTCCCAACCTATATCCATGACTTGGACCCTACAGATGCATAGATGGCACATCCTTGTCCCAACCTACCCATGACTTGGACCCTACAGATGGCACATCCCTGTCCCAACCTACCCATGACTTGGACCCTACAGATGGCACATCCCTGTCCCAACCTACCCATGACTTGGACCCTACAGATGGCACATCCCTGTCCCAACCTACCCATGACTTGGACCCTTCAGATGGCACATCCCTGTCCCAACCTACCCATGACTTGGACCCTACAGATGGCACATCCCTGTCCCAACCTACCCATGACTTGGACCCTACAGATGGCACATCCCTCAGTCCCAACCTACCCATGACTTGGACCCTACAGATGGCACACGTATCGCACTCCACGTCCCAGCTCCACATCGCCACTGCGTTCCATTTCTTCAAACTGAACATTTTATCCGCAGCCTTTTTCCCAGGGCCGTTGTCACCACCGGTGTCCGCCATCTTTCTTTTAGTCGCCGTAAATTTCAAACAGAATGATAAGAAGACGAGGAATTCCCTACAGCACTGTTAAGACTGGATACAGGGCGCTCGATTCGTTGGAAGAGTCCTGTTTCCCCTTGACAAATTGAGGAAAATGCACCAGCGCTGTTGCAGGAAATGAACTAGCTGTGTTTGACCTCGCTAGCTGACTTCTGAACCTTGTGCCTGGTACTCTTGTTCGCCACACAAGATGTCAGCTAAACCATTAGAGTTCGACAAAACATGTTTACTTTATCATTATAACGCCAATAAACCAGATTAAAATTCCATGGAAACAAACAGAAACAAAAATTATGGAAATATCAATAATTTGCCACCCTTGCAAACTAGAATCGCAAAGAATATATGCAATCTCATATAACCTTTCACCTTTATCCTGTAAGACATGTCAAAGTTCAACTTGTATAGAGGGAGGGAAAACGTGCTGCATGCTGCAATCTGCAGAAAATCTTACGTTCCTGCAAATGTAAGAAGTTTCTAAGATGGCAGAACAGCTCGAGAGCCTGGCGTCACCATTGAACACTATTCAGGTAGGTTTAAAGTGATCTTCGTCAGGTTTTTAAAGTCAGAAACTTAAAATTGGACAGCAAGATTAAAGATACCGAAGAAGAAGTCTGCTTTGTCTACTAGTACTCTTAGCAGTGTTTTTAGGAGGTTAATTATGACTCTCGCAAGAACATATAGATTTCTTCACTACTCGCAAAGTGGACTAATATATTACATAGAATATTACTGACAAAACGGATATTGTGTCAAATTTATAAGAATATATAAAGCAGAAAATATTGAAATGTGTATTTTGTCTCTTTTTAGGAGAAATGGAAGTTGTTGCCAGCCTTTCTGAAGGTACTGCTGTTTACATAAACTTTGAAGTATCTTTTGTTCGTAGCTTTTTCAAATGAATCTTCAAAGCTGTGCTTTCTAATTATTCATGTCAAAGAGGTAACATTGTGTTGTTGTTTTTTCACTGACAGCTAAAATATATCACCATGTAATTATATAATATAGAACGTACGAAAATAAACCCATTTGCATGTGCAGGCATTATAACAGGAATTCTGATGGCCCCATGAACGTATACGTTCTGCCATTTTGCAGGCGCCATTACGTTCTGGACATTGTTATGCAAATAGAAACACCTTTGACATCTTCCGAGTGTGCTTTTGCAGCGACTGGAAGTGTAGGTAATATGTGAAAGATGAAGGCCTCTGAGACGTAAACAAAACACATCTGGGCATCGTTATGCAGATGGAGACAATGGTCAGGGCCTCGGGCATTCACCTTTGACATGTTACCCACAATTCATGCCGCTGCACATGCCATCTCGGAAGTGTGAAAGAGCTTATGGAGATGGCCTCGTACACATGTATGCAGAGTTCAAAATAAAGAGCAGAGTTAGCTACTAGTAGGTAGACAGGGGACTTCCATTTGGGGATGGCCCTAGAAAAAGCTAAGGTACTCATTTTTTAAAGTTTAGCCAAGGAGATTTTGCTAACCTCTTTGGTTAAATAGCATACAGAGTAGCTAAGGATGTCTTGTCCTTGTGTTTAAAACAATGCAGATCCTTAATTTTTCATATTTTCTTGAAACAATGCTTGTGGCAGCTTGCAGGATAAACATGGCATTGTGTTTGAACTCTTCCTGTCCTGTCCAGGTAAAGGGACTGGTGAAACAACACATCGACTCCTTCAACTACTTCATCAATGTGGAAGTACGTAAAACAAGTATTTTTTTACCTTTGACCTTAACGATGTAAAATGTTGAATCAGATGTGATTCCAACTAGGCCATGTTGCCATATCTTTATATATCCTCTGGGAACCTCTGAACTGATGTTGAGTGTGTTGATAAAAACATTAAAACAAAGTTGTCTGTTTGTGAAATATACATTTTGAACTCACTTGTCTGACATGTTGAACAAACGACTTAATGTAAACACACAGAGTACATCATGGTACAACAAACAATAGAATAGATTCTTCTGTTTTATTTTTATACATCTTCTTCTTTGCCGTTAGAACTGACTTTGTTTTTGGCATTCGACAGCATTGAATTCAAATATTTGTTTTCCAATATTTTTGCAACTTACAGCATATGTTTATTCATTTTTCATGCATGTATGTGTATGTGTGGTTAGAGTTACATGCATCATCTTTCCTGTGTATGCATACAAAAATGTATGTACCCAACCTTCATAATGTACTGTATATAATTATTCATTCTAGAATCTAATTTTAAGACAAGTTATGAATTTATCATTGTGGTATCATAAAAATAATCTTCATTTTTCATTTACAGATTAAGAAGATTATGAAAGCCAATGAGAAGATTGTGAGTGATGCAGACCCCAACTTCTACTTAAAGTGAGCACTGTTCAGTCTGATTGGAAGTTGTAAATAAAAATTAGTGTTGATAGTGTAAAACAGCAATTGTAATGTTACAAAATTAATGTAGCTTGTCAGAAAATATCTATGGATAAGAATGCATCATCATCAAGCCTTAGCCTAGCTAAGTTTTCTCCCCAAGAAGCTTCATTGTAGTTTTCACATTAGGTAAACAATTTGTTCTGTCTAATATTATAATACAAATATATATCTAAGGGTCCAATCACATTTGTCCTGCAATAGGTCTGTAACAGCAGAGGGAGGCCATTTTTGCAACAGCCATGGATATGTCCAACAACATGGATATGTCCTAATGATGAATTGGATTTATATGCAATGCATATTGTGTGAACCTACCTTTAAGTTAAACAGCCGTTGCTGCACTGAGTGCCTGCGAAGCTGGAGTGTGATACTGTAAATGCAGAAATGTTCGCGGTGGATTAATGTTTGCTGTTTTCGCGGTGGTCACTTCACCGCGAAATTAAAACCAAGGCGAACATTTTTCTATTATGGTATTAGACTGCGGTCTATGTTGTTACCGCAAAATTAAAATCATCGCGAAAAGTCCTTTTTCCCGCTACCGTGAAATTAAATCCCCGCGAACTTAGATAAATTTACAGTATGCCAAAGAGCAGTTGAACTGGCTATACCTGTACATCTCAATACAGTATGATACAATTGCAACAACAATACCAGTAACAGTAAACTGTATCCCATTGCAGGTATCTGAACATCTATGTAGGAATGCCAGATGTGGAGGAAGGCTTCAACATCACCAAGCCTATCGCACCGCACGAGGTCAGATGGAATTCATCACAAAGCTTTAATCTTAGTCATCTCATGACATTACATGTGTACAGTACAAGGCTCAAACTGCTTTTTACCAACACAGAAAGTCTGAGCATTGAATTTGTCCTATGCAGGCTTTCTCGGATTATTAAAGGTATGCTCTAAAGTCTAATGTGCTTTTAAGTTTTAGTGTGGCTAACCAAAAACATGGAACTTTTTATCCCATCCTAGAGGATGCCCATACATGTAATATATACTAATATTTACTATATAGTCACTTGACTTATGAGAAAAAATTGTCTGCACTGGGAAATATTATCGATACAGACTTGATATATTGTTTTTATAAGTCTCATATTGTGAATGCATGAAGAATAAGCTTGTTCACTATGGCAAGTACAACATGTATGTATGCATAGTAACATGAATTATGGGTAATACGCAGTTATATGACGATTAAAGGAGAAATCCTCTGAATTGTAATCAGTTCTTGTCTTCACTGTTTTCCTGATTTGGATATTTGCATCTGGAAGTTACAGTAACTGACAGAATACATTACAATTTGTACATTATTGTACTGCTTCAACCCAAAATTCGACTTTGTTGGAAAATTATTTGGTAGTATCTTATGATAATTATACCAAACAATGAAATATGATCATATGGTAACTTAACTCCATGTGATATGCTTATTTGTACTTGCAGTGTCGATTGCGGGATATGACGTACTCTGCACCAATCACAGTGGACATTGAATACACCAGGGGCAACCAGCGAGTTGTGAGAAATAACCTACCGATCGGAAGGTATGGTGTAATGTTTTCAGCTTGGGTCCATGAGTTCATGAGTACAGGGCTTGTACAATAGAAATTGTAGATTTTTTTTGTCATTTTCAAGCTACTGGTACTGGTAATGATAAGAATCTGGTTGTCAAAACTTTTAATGACAATTTTTGGCAGCTTTCAATAACTGTTGTTCATAGTAGCTTGAGAACTTTGGGTAAGATTATACCCTTTGATAACAGGCTCAACTTGAAAACCCTTGACAGCAATTTTAGAACTTGTGATAGTAATCTGATACTGTAAATTCATTTATTAATAAGTTCGCGGGGATTTAATTTCGCAGTAGCGGGTAAAAGGACTTTTTGCGGTGGATTTAAGTTTGCGGTTAGACCATAGACTGCAGTCTAATACCATGATAGAAAAATGTTCGCGGTGGTTTTAAGTTCACGGTGAAGTGGTCATCGCGAAAACCGCAAACATTAATCCACCACGAACATTTCTGCATTTACAGTAACTTTGCAGAACAGTTTGAAAACGGTTGTTTTTAGTAAATTGATAACTTTTAATAAAAGATTGATGACATGTTGTACTGTGTCCCACAGAATGCCCATCATGCTGCGCAGCTCCAACTGTGTACTGACCGGGAAGTCCCCCTCGGAGCTGGCCAAACTCAAGGAGTGTCCACTGGACCCAGGGGGGTACTTCCTAGTCAAGGGGGTGGAGAAGGTCATCCTGATCCAGGAGCAGTTGTCCAAGAACCGCATGATTGTGGAAACTGACCGGAAGGGCCTCATCAGCTGTTCAGTCACCAGGTGAGATAAAAGGCTTCATCAGCTATTATCAGAAATATAGCCAGGCACTTAAAGGACCAATCAGAAGGTTAGTTAGTTATGATGCCAGAAGACATAGATTCCGTCCAGCCCAGTGTGTATCGCTCCTTCTGATTGGTCAGGATTTGCATCATCGACACCATTCTGCTTTGCTCACCCGGTGGTTTTATTCTGTGGTTATAGCTAAGGCCCAGGCGTTATGACACCATAAGCACCTTTGGCGGGTCATTAACCCTTAATTATCATATAGAAAGCAGATGGTGTCGACCAATCAGGGGATCACCATTTTGAATTGATTATGAGGCTGTAATATGAGGCCAGTCAACAAGCCTGCAGTTATTAGAATAACTTGATTCACTCTTTTTCCCACAATTGTGCACTGCACTTACAATTTGAACCATGATGATTATATTGTTACTACGCCAAAAAGTAGTTACTCAAGCAACTGGATGTGGTTTGGGACGTTTTGGATAGTATCAAAGATAAGGTATAAAAGATCAGTGTTTTCCAGATCACTTCAGTGTCACTGATGAAGGATAGTGGATACTGTAATTTGGTTACTGTTGACTAAGATTTAAGAAAGAGAGAGAGAGAGACTATGATAAGTCAAGTCATTGCACAACATTTATTGCACAACATCTGTAAATTGGGTGCAATGTAAGGCAAACTTTATTGTATATTGTATCAGACAACTAGCTATGTAGTAGAATTAAACTAATCATGTAACAATAGATGTAGATTTAAGGCTATGCAATATGTGAAGAAACACCGTGTACAATGTGAAACAAATCCAGAATTTGCAACAGACCACTTGATAATGGTAAGATAATAGTAATTATGTTTAATTTATATAATCCTCCCTTTGTTTCTTCTATACAGTTCCACCCATGAGCGTAAGACAAAGACGTACGTTGTTCAGAAGAATGCCAAGTACTTCCTGAAACACAACACTTTCACTGAAGTAAGTATGGCTAGTGGTAGTCAAGAAATGTGTTCAAAAATTCGTATTTTCCCAGAAGTATTATAGAGTGGAATATGTTATCACCAGTAGGTGCATCTTCGATGGAAAGTTTTAAAGAACGCTTGTAGATAGATGTTCAAAAAGTGTGACGGGTCGTTAAGTGTAATATAACCAGCTGCTGCCATGCCGCGTGCCTGCAAAGCTGGTGTATTACGCTGAAGGGCGGTTATATCGGCTGTATAGATACTGAATCATACAGATACAGAAATGTTGCCAATACAAAATGCAAGTCTCTCCAGAATTATAACATAAACTGATTAAACATAACCTACTGCATGCTCACAAGAACATTGCTCGCTGACACAAAAATTAATCTGTAATTTAGATTATCATTATGATAATGATATTGCACTTGATTGATACACTTTGATCATTATCATAATGTGAATGACATCTGTGCATGCATCAATTTTTGTCTGTTCCCCCCCCCCCCCCAAAAAAAAAGTCATTGCTATCTAAAGCAATTTTTTTCCTGTACCAATTGTCAGTAAGCTCACCATTGTCCTTAATAGTGAATGATGCTTGTGTTTTAGGACATTCCCATTGCTATTGCATTCAAAGCCATGGGTGTGGAGAGTGACCAGGAGATAGTCCAGCTGATCGGTACTGATGCCCGCACCATGGCAGCTGTGGCACCCAGTCTGGAGGAGTGTCATAAGGCACAAGTCTTCACTCAGAAACAGGTCAGTTGGCAGGGTCAGTTATGGCAGGGCTGGAAATACCACCTGCATATGCAGGATAGTGCAGTGCAGGTATTTCACCTGCATATGCAGGTATTTCTGATGTGTACCTGCACTGGTCCATGTAGTGGGTTTTATACATAAATGTGCTATGGTTTAGGTGTATGTGGCTTGTTATTTGCTGCATTGACTGTTACCACCTACTAAGTCTATTAAATAAAAGACAAAATAGCAAATTGAATGGTAGCGGAGTGTGAAGACTAGCCGACTGCTACTTACCCCTGCGTCAGGGATCCCAGCAGCAGTATAATCTAACCATGGATAGTGAGTGAGTGAGTGAGACCTTGTTGATCAGATGTTTTATGATGATAACTTTACAGAATGGAAACATACTGTTTTTGCAACAGTTCTCTTCCTCTGTTTCCATAATCAAAAAATATGGTTTATGATCTGGACCAAACAGTGTCATACAGTAGATGCTGATAGCGCCTTGTAGTGTTAGATTACATTATGTAGCAAGTGGCAGGACAGAGTGGGAGGGGGGGGGCTATGTATTAGATATGTTGGAGTAAAAAGAAACAAAGCAGTACTCTGTTAGTATAGACCATGCGAAAGTACAAAATCTTGCGATTTTCTTGAATTCTATTATGATCATTTATTGATATTAATATAATTCTTTTCCTCTGAATCAGGCTCTCCGGTTCATTGGTGTGAAAGTTCGGCGCTCTCGGTGGGGAGGTCCCAAGAGGACCCGGGTGGAGGAGGCGAGGGAGGTCCTACACTCCACCATCCTCGCACATGTGCCGGTCAGATTCTCTTGTTGTTAATGGCTTTGTTGTTGTTGTTCATCTTGTAGTGCCTATTGCCACATATTAGGTTTCAGTTCCAGGGTATATTTTTGAACACAAGACCCCCATTTGAAGTCCCTTCAAAAAGGTGGGTGCTGCCCTTAATGTACCGAGATGCTCTTCCCAGGATTTGAACCATGGTCTCCCAGTTAACAACCCATTAAAATCAGGAGCTCAAGTACATGTATAATTTATGTACAATTTATATAGTGCTGCTACCATTGAGCTACAAGCACATAGCCCATCTTTTTTTTGGTTTCACAGTAACTGATGAATTTGATGACTGTCAGTCTCGGATTTTTACACAAAATATATGAAACCTTTATGAATATAAAGGAAAAAACAAACAAAAACAGATGAGTGTGATGAAACTGAAAGCTGCATGTATGACACCATGGTGCCACATATGTACAGGTTGGGTATTATAACAATTTGAACCAAGTTTATGTAATACATAAACTTCATATTTCATGGTTTATGAATGAAGTGAAAGCAGTGTTGTGACTTGAATAGCCAGGAAGAGTTTTACAACGATCAATAGCAAAGACTGAATTGGTGTAACCTCATTACATCACAAATTGATTGTGAATTACTAAGTGATTTGGCAATGAATTGTATCTTGGGGGATTCAGTATGCATGACAGAAAATTTGTTTTGAATTGTTACTAGATTTGGGTATTTTCTCACTACCACATTTGCTGCCATGACAGGTTGTGAAGTTTAACTTCAGACTGAAGTGTGTGTACCTGGCCCTGATGGTGAGGCGAGTTGTGCAGGCACAAGCCCAGGACAGAGTGGATGACCGAGACTACTACGGTAACAAACGTCTGGAGCTGGCAGGACAGGTGGGCATTACTGGCCAACCTTTACCTTTGTCCCTTAACCCCCGTAGTCTGTTAAAAACACATTGATGAACTCTTCTCATATTCAGCACCTAGCCTGGGTACCATCTGGATAGTAGCTCGCTCCTACATTCGCTTCTTCTATCCGTCTGGGGACCTGTACATTAAAACCGTGGTGATGCCAGTTTACGAGCAAATTAAGGAATGGGTTCTAGAGCGCTCGTTCGATGACAACAGGCCCTCATGCAAGCAGATACGGAGGGCTTGTCCGGTGTTGGAACATTGGTTTGAACGAGCGCTTGAACCCATTCCATATTTCGCTCATGCGTAGGGATCAATCAGCGCTTGCGTCCGAAATTTGGACAATTCCAGACGTTAACATGGTCCGCGTTCCCAGACAGAACAGCAGAGAAGCGACATATATAGTGTATAATGAATGTCAGAGCTAGAAGCGACTGTATGTAGTATATGATGAACGCCGGAGTGAACTACTTTCCTGATGGTACCCAGGCCATCCACACCAGTCCTGTGGACTGCTCTAAATGTAGCTCCAATATCACACTTCACTTCCCTCCAAACGGTTGACTTGACTCCATCCAACTGACAAAAAATTGATTTCAATCTTGCTGTAGCACTTGTAACTTATATGCATGTACCAGTATCTTCATGCTGTACATGACTGTTAACTAATGAAATTGTATTGTACAGACTGACAAGGAGGATTTTACAATGCACAACTAATGTATGCTTAATTATGATGTCTATAAATAGATATTTCTCTACTTCCAGCTTCTAGCTTTGTTGTTTGAAGATCTATTCAAGAAGTTCAATGCAGAGGTATGTAAATCTAACTTTTTTGTTTGTTTTTTATCACTCATAATGTTTTATTCTGTATCATTCATGATGTTCAACATGTTCACATTAAATGGAAGGATAGCATGGATTGATAAATGGAACTAGAAATTGTATGACTGGGATGATTATGATGTCTATAATGTACTCTGCTAGATAAGGAATTCAGCAGCCTCATATACATTGTACAATGTATAATATACAGTAACAGTTACTGATTGTACAGACTGTATCATTACCCACTTTTAATATGTCATAAATGGGCCGCGATAACATTCGATGCAGGTGTTACAGACCGGGTGATAAAAAGCTGTATCACACAGGCATCGAAAATTTAAATACCTGATTTGGACGTTGGAACATTGTTGTTGCAATTGTAACAATGTTTGTTCCAGGTCCTAGCCCTACCGCGGGTCAGATCACCTCCAGGCCTTTGGCCATCGGACGATCCTACCCACGGTCGAGCTGGAACCTCAGGTGATACGGATTACACCGTCAATCTATATTTCTCCCCCCAGCTGAAGAAGATAGCCGACCAGACCATCCCCAAGCCTCGTGCAGCCCAGTTTGACATTGTGAAACACATGAGACAAGACCAGATCACTAACGGTCTCGTCAACGCCATATCAACGGTAAGCCTCCTTTAAAAATGTGAACACACACTTGCGAAAGTTTGGGGTTTTGTAACTCATATCCTGGACATGTAATGGTCTCGACTTTTTGGTTTCGGATGTACATGTAGATAGACTTAATGCACTTCTAAAAGTATTTAGGCAGTTTGTGGAAACCAAAAGTATGATGTAATACTTAATAGACAACAAAAGACACAAAACATGAAAAAAAAGATTCGTAAACTTTTCTTGATTTTACACTTTTTGTTCTTGCAAACAGCTCAACTTGGCCTGAATCTGGAAATGTGAGAGTATACATAGGGGCTGTATTCCTTATCCATTTACATGTATCTATAACTTAATATGTCTAAGGGCCAAAGATGGTGATGTCAGTGACCTTGGTACCCTTTTCTGTTGTCCAGGGAAACTGGACAGTGAAGCGGTTTAAGATGGACCGTGCAGGTGTGACCCAGGTCTTGTCTCGCCTGTCCTTCATCTCAGCACTGGGCATGATGACCAGGATATCCAGTCAGGTAGGGCTGGCTGGGGTTCTTACTCTGGGGAACAATACTTTATAGTCACTTGTTGTTTTTGTGTATTTGTGACCATTGGTTCTGTCTATTCTCCAACCAGAGGTTATTGTGTTATTTGGTGGGCTGAAGGTATGCTGGAGGTATGGCTGTCTCAAAAACGGGTCCTGCATTTAACATCCTATCAGAGGGGTGGCCCTAACTGAAGATGTACTCATTGTACCTGTCAGTGAGTGAAGTGAGGGTAGTGTAAGATTAAAACATTGGCCATCAGTGGTTTTGGCCAAACACCTTACCAGTTGCGCCAAATGATGCCATGTCAGTTTCAGTCACACAATGCCTGCCGGTTAAGATAGGGGAATTAGAGGAAAGATAGGGGAATTAGAGGCCGGTATTTCTTACAGCTGCCTCCCTTCACTTCTGACACAAAATGTATGCACCAAGGCAGGGTTATCATCTCAAAATCAATGTTGGTGCTCCATTCTGCTGTATTATATGCCATGGATATTTTGAGATATTGATGACATTGAGTTTCACCTTTGATCTTTGCAATATGTTCTCCATATTTAGTTTGAGAAGACCCGTAAAGTGAGCGGTCCACGTTCCCTCCAGCCGTCCCAGTGGGGCATGTTGTGTCCATCGGATACTCCAGAAGGAGAGGTAACTTATTAAGGCATTTTGTCTTGTATTTTGGAAGGATGTTTTACCTCTGTGTTTGGAATACAAGACTTTGTATTCTGTGTGTTTGTATGTTTTTTCTCATATACTATAAAATAAGGCAATATTATTACCATGTGTGTGTGTGTGTGTACTAATTTTTGTGTGTCTGTTGAACGTGACAGTGTATGTGTGTGTTTAAGTTTCTAACGTTACATGATTGTGTAAAAGTGTGTTTCTTTATCTGTGACTGTCATGTGTGTGCACCTGCTTGTGTTTGTGTTTCTGTGTGTCTGTACATGTGACAGTGTGTGTGTCTTTAAAGATACACGGAAACAAAAACACAAACAGGTACACATGCACACGTCACAGTCACACATAAAGGAACACACTTGTACATAATGTAGACACATTAACACACACATGTACACTGTCATGTTCAGCAGATACACAAGAAAAGACAGACACACACTGTGTGTGTGTGTGTGTGTGTGTGTTTGTGTGTACCTGTGTGTACCTTATCCTCCTGTATTATATCTGTTCTGCAGGCATGTGGACTTGTGAAGAACCTGGCCCTGATGACCCTGTCTCTGTGTGTGTGTGTGTGTGTGTGTGTGTGTGAGTCTGTGTGTATGTGTGTGAGTCTGTGTGTGTGTGAGTCTGTGTGTGTGTGAGTCTGTGTGTATGTGTCTGTGTGTGCAATGTACCTGTGTGTACCTTATCCTCCTGTATTTTATCTGTTCTGCAGGCATGTGGACTTGTGAAGAACCTTGCCCTGATGACCCACATCACGACTGACTCTGAAGAACAACCCATCCAGAGACTGGCCTTTAACCTGGGTGTAGAGGTCAGAGGTCATGTTCTTTAACTATTTCTAAATCATGTCATAAACAGACTTCGTTTTCGTCTTGCTTCAGTAAAATATGCACCCCATCTAGAAGCTCATGATTGAATGACAGTATGTGAGCCAGTTAGATTTGTTAGTAGGTGGTTTCTAACTGGCTGTCTGTAAGGCACTGGGGTTTCCAGTGCTGCAGTGCTATATCACAAACTCAAAACCCTCCAAAACACTCCATTTTCTCTATTTTACTGTTTGAATTAAACGTGCTCAAGCTTGGATTCATTAATTCTAGTAGACATACATGTAAATACTACTGTTGCTGTGTTCCCCAGGATGTTCACCTGTTGTCAGGAGAGGAGCTGAACTCCCAGGACTCCTACCTGGTGATGCTGAATGGTAACATCCTGGGGGTGATCTGTGACCACCAGCACCTCATCAGGTCCTTCCGCAAGATGAGGAGAGCCGGCTACATCAACGAGTTCGTCTCCATCTGTCCCAACCACGAGCACAGATGTGTCAACATCGCCTCGGACGCGGGCAGGGTGTGTCGGTAAGTAGACTTTTAGCTAGGATTTTATCATAGGGTGTCCAAATTTCTTGCCATTCTGTGAGCACTGTAGGCGCAAGTTATGAGTGTAGGGGGTCAGGGGACATCTTCACTTGGAAAATTTTGAAATTCATGACTCTCATGCATGTGGTTTTTATCGCAAAATATACATAGTCTATCATCTATCTTAAGAATAATCCCCATGTCCAATCATGTATTCCTGTAGACCCTACATCATTGTGACCAATGGCAGGCCTATGGTGACTAACAGGCACATTGAAGAGCTGACCAAAGGATACAGGTTTGTAGTATAAGACTATGTGAGCATGCAAGACTCAAAGTTCAAGAACCATGCACGTATCTGTGTATCAACATATACAAACGTATGTACATTGTACATGTAATGATTCCATGAATAGTTTCAGATAAACCTAATGAATATTTGAGTTTTAGCCAATATATCAGTTGTCTGTCAGCCTCCCGCTCAGGAGATAAAAAGTTATGAGATATGATAAATTGTGCCAGGAAGATACCGTTATTTTGCATGACTGATGATTTTACATTTGCTATGGAATGTTCTACATAATGTTTTTTCGTATCAAATTTTGTAGCACAATGTATGCAATAAACATAGTGCAATGGTGACTTGAGGAGTTTTAAGCAGGAGGTGCCAGACACTTTATCGGGGAAAATTGGCTTGTGGTGTACATTGCTATAATTATATTTTTATGAAACAAATGTCCATTCGATGTAGAATGTGTTTAAAGATGACAATCAGTCATGGGTTCATTCATTCATTGATTCAGTTCTATACTATTTCAGGGCATTTGAAGACTTCTTGCGTGAGGGACTGGTGGAATATTTGGATGTTAATGAAGAAAATGACTGTAACATCACGTTATATGAGGCAGACATCACTCGGTAAGGACCATTTGCTATACTCTAGATCAGCTGAGAGTCAGATAGTCTCCCCACTCATGTCTACAATGTGTAGTTGACATGCAAACTGAATTAAGAAAAGTCTTGTAACAGTGGGGTTGAAGGACTGCTAAACTGAAGACGCCAACGGCTTAAGCCTTTTTGCCGAACGGTTTGCACGTCTTTGTTTGTGTACTTGGCTGCCCGAGTGAAACGTGATAGGTCGCAGGTTAGAATCCCGGGAGCGAGCTAAAAACTGTTCTATTCGCCTATAGTGTTTATTGCAGTTCACCCTTTACACTTCTTATAAATAACTTTTTCTTGACACCAATAACTACTGATTTTCAAAAGAAAATGTTTTGGTCTGGAGATAGAACCCTTCACTATCCTGGGTGTGTGGGACCCATCACATACCCACGTCACAGTGTGAACATGTTTTGTGTCTTGTAGGGACACGACCCATCTGGAGATAGAACCCTTCACCATCCTGGGTGTGTGGGACCCATCACATACCCACGTCACAGTGTGAACATATAGAATGTTTTGTGTGTTGTAGGGATACGACCCATCTGGAGATACAATGTAGAACCCTTCACCATCCTGGGTGTGTGGGACCCATCACAGACCCACGTCACAGTGTGAACATATAGAATGTTTTGTGTGTTGTAGGGATACGACCCATCTGGAGATAGAACCCTTCACCATCCTGGGTGTGTGGGACCCATCACAGACCCACGTCACAGTGTGAACATATAGAATGTTTTGTGTGTTGTAGGGATACGACCCATCTGGAGATAGAACCCTTCACCATCCTGGGTGTGTGGGACCCATCACATACCCACGTCACAGTGTGAACATATAGAATGTTTTGTGTGTTGTAGCGACACGACCCATCTGGAGATAGAACCCTTCACCATCCTGGGTGTGTGTGCAGGGCTCATCCCCTACCCACATCATAACCAGTCACCCAGGAACACCTACCAGTGTGCCATGGGGAAACAAGCAATGGGTCAGTACAACTCTTACAACATTTGAATTCTTATATTCTCAGTACATAAACAAGTAAGTTCCAATTCCACACCACTGTATGTATACAATGTCATGTTAGAGTCATATTTTATCATTTTGTTGACTTTCAAAATGCCATATCAAATATTACAGAGACATAACATAAAACAAAAAGCTGTACCCCAACCTGTACTGTCTCCAGGACCCGTCTTTCCATCCCGGGAGGAAATTTCTTGTTGGTACAGACAAAAATTTCACCTTATCCATCCAAAATATATTTTCTTCCAAACAATGAGTATTTGCATAAATTTTCTAATTGAAACAATCAAAAAAGCTTAAAACCGTCCTGTCTTTTATCATTCAGTAATTTTTTTGCCATCCATAAAGCTGTTTATGGAGGTTGAACACCAGGACTGACTATGATAGTGACTCAGGAAATTTCCCTACCAACACGGTGTCTGACTTCGATTTGGCAATGGGATTTTGGCCTTTCCAGGGATCCATCAATGTATAAAATGTAGCTTGTTGCACAAAGCATGATCAGAAGAAACAAAATGAAAGAAAAGAATTTAAGGTAATTATTGGTCATGCATAACAGTTTACATTAAATTTTACCTTTTCCACATGATGTAACACTGTGTATACATGACTTGTACATCTTACTTGCAGGTGCCATTGGGTACAACCAACATAACAGGATCGACACACTGCTGTACCTGTTAGTGTTCCCACAGAGACCCATGGTCAAGACTAAGGTAAGTGTCACAATATAATGGGTGTGTGTAAAAAGTGTAATGTAGCCATGCAAATATCATCTCCAACATTAACTCATACATTCTCCCTGCTGAGGTAGCCTCTTATAGCACCACAGCATTGTTTACTTATAGTGGTTATATAAATTTTAGAAAGCAGGGAGAGAGTCAAAGAGCTCAAACTTAAAGAAGAACTGTTACATTAGAACATAATTTTATAAACATGTACTTTATGTAGCTGCAGTAAGGATGGAAGCAACATTATGAACGTTCTGCCAAGTAGATATTGTTGTATTGAATTTCTTTATCTAGAAATTGAGTTGATAAGTTAAATCACATCCAAACTTATATAGATTCTGAAATTTTAGTGACTTGGATATTTTTGGTGAAATTTTGGGTTGTGAACATTTAAGTGACATATATGTATTCTAAGTGAAGATGAACTGCAATTTCCAACACAATAAATTGGACTCTTTACCCAAATTTTCGACTGATCGACTCCAGACTCCAGTATACATGATTGTACAATGTCATCATCATCATCATCAGTCGGCTGCAGAGCAGTTGATCACAAGCCTTGTCCACTTCTGTCTGTCCACAGCCAGTACAGTGAATGTACAATGTATGTCACAGTAGAGTTTACATTTGAGGACAATCAGCGATTGTCCTGGGACAAACCACGATCATGTTTAGGGATCTGTCCTTAGCAATCAGAAGTACATCACAATCTGTCCTAGGACAAACTCCAATTCCACTTCTCAAATGAATTCAATTGCCAATTGTTCTGAATTGCAATCTCTACTGTGACATATTCATTGCATCTGTCATTCTGTCTCTCTGTTAACTTCATGATGTACATTTTTTTATCAATTTTTAACCTCAAATATTCTATCTATCGTATAATGATAATCCTAAATAATGTAAAGTTGTATATTTTTCTGTGCAGACGATTGAGTTGATAGACTACGAGAAGTTACCAGCGGGTCAGAATGCCACAGTGGCTGTTATGAGCTACAGTGGGTATGATATAGAAGATGCTCTTATTCTCAACAAGTCATCAGTGGACAGAGGTCAGTGTAAGACATGATTGTGTATGCTATGCTATGAGTATGAGTAAAGCAATCATGGATCTTAGTTAACTATGCTTTCCAATTTACACAAAAATCGGACTTATAATAATGTCTGTAAATGCATTTAAATTCCCGGGGATTTGATTTTTATGTTAGCGGGAAAATGGAGTGTTCGCGTCCGTTTTAAGTTCACAGTAGCACCATCCCGTGAACTTAAATGCATTAACAGTACTGTACATACTGCATAGTCATATACTGTAATGGAAAACCGGGCGCTTCAACTAACCGCCAGTCGGAAAACACTTACTGGTTATTAGGCAAGAGTGCTAGTCACTGATCTAACCATATAGGAGTACATACTACTTTCCTGCCTTGCTGTTATACATTAGGTCATATATAGAAATTAATGAATGAAAAGTACTGTAAATGCAGAAACTTTCGTGGTGCTTTAATGTTAATGTTCGAGTTTTTAACGGTGGCCGCTTCACCGTGAACTTAAAACCACCACGAACATTTTTCTATGGCAGTAAGAGACTACAGAGCATGGTGCTACCGCGAAATTAAAACCACCGCAAAAAAGTCCATTTTCCCCCTACCGTGAAATTAAATCCCCTCAAACTTAAATGCATTAATTTTTTTTTTTTACAGTAGACATTTTAAAACGCAAAAAAACGCTATTTTCCACGACTAAATTGCACCATTCTAGTTATTAAGAAATACTTTCCTGACAGTTGGCATCTCTTTTGTTTGTCCTTTTTGACCATCAAGGCTTTGGTCGCTGCTTAGTGTATCGAAAACAGAACTGCACGTTAAAGCGATATTCCAACCAGACGTTTGACCGTGTTATGGGCCCCATGGTGGACGCTGCGACCAGGAAACCCATCTGGAGACACGAGATACTGGATGTGGACGGGATATGTGCGCCAGGTAGGGAGGGATGATAGAACCAGAGTTAGTGAGGAAAGTCAGACAATGTGAATAGCTTTAATTTCCCAAGGCCTAGGGCACAATGTCAATGGGGGATTGCTCCAAGGTCTCAATGCAGCCACTTATAGTTATAGTTATACAAATTATATTTTGTAATTGTATACTATACGGTGGAATAAAGTTTTGTACCCGGACAGTGTTTCTGCAAGCACCTTGGGCACCCAATATGAAAGTATGACCAAAAGTCCCTTGAAAAGAGTTTTGCAATACCAGATGTTATACCTGCTTTGTCCAACAGGAGGCGCCCTTTAATGATGCAATGCCTAGGACACACTGCAGTATAAACATGGCAAAACAAGAGTGTCAATTTTGTGTGACACAAACATTTCAAGCCTCAAAGCTGATTAATATAATGGTACACTGTTAGTGTTAAAAAAGCAATGCCTAAGAAATCTTGAAGAAAATTAATGATCTTAACTCTTACGACATATCCTGATGAAAACACAAGCAGTAACTTAAAAAGCAACCACACATGCTTGGCCATCTTCAGCAAATTCTGTGGATCTGTTGCTCAGTCTTTGATACGAGAGTCTGCCCCAGCTCAAATTGTTGTATGAGATTGCATGTGTTACTTTGGATGGTGATGCAAGGCTAGCGGCCCTGTGTATGAGTGAGGTTCAGGTACATGCCTCAGTGTCAAACTTGTAACCTCTTCCTTTATTACGTCTGAAGCTTTAAGGTTGTTGCTGGGACAATCTTTTAAGAATCGTCAGATTCCATTACACAACATTTAGAACTAGTGCTGTGAATGTATATGGACTAGATCGTTTGTTTATTTTTATTGTACCAGGGGTCAGACATATCGCCTTGTCTTGGCACTTTTCAATGTGATGTGTGGGTAGACATCAGAAACACTAGATACACAACTCCAATTTTGCCTACTCTAAGGTATCCAACTTTTTATGTAGATCCTAACATTATGTTTACCTGTGCATTTACAGGGGAACGGGTACAGAACAAACAAGTGTTGGTAAACAAGTCCATGCCCAAACAAACGATGAACCCTGTGCAAACTCCTGGTCAGCAGCCTGAGTACCAGGATGTACCCATCACGTAAGTACAAAACTTTATGTGTACCCATGAACCCTAAACACACCCCTGGTCGGCCTAAGTACCAGGATGTACCCATCACGTAAGTACAAAACTTAATGTGTACCCATGAACCCTATACACGCCCCTGGTCAGCCTAAGTACCAGGATGTACCCATCACGTAAGTACAAAACTTAATGTGTACCCATGAACCCTATACACACCCCTGGTCAGCCTAAGTACCAGGATGTACCCATCACGTAATGTGTACCCATGAACCCTATACACGCCCCTGGTCAGCCTAAGTACCAGGATGTACCCATCACGTAAGTACAAAACTTGTGTACCCATGAACCCTATACACACCCCTGATTAGTCTATTACCTGGAGGATGTACCAATCATATAAATCAAATAATTACAAAACTGTAAATCCATTGACCCTTTACACCCCCTAGGTCAGCCCATACACTGGAATTTACGTATCCCACAAGTACAAAACTGTGTCAGCATGAACAGCTACATAACTGGCCCCGTGCATCATAGAATTTTTATGATTTGTTGTACCTGACCATGCAGTAGACTAGATACCTGAGTTGTACATGATATTGTAGTATGCGATGGGATACAATCCTATCTGCTATACCCTTATTTCCTGGATGACTAACCTTCATCGACATACTTTACTTTCTTGGAAGAACATCTTTACCAAATGCTTTGGGGTATACTTGAGGTATGTTTTAGATGTAAGAAAAAATTGTTGAAGAGACTGCCCACGTTAAAGATATCCTGCCCTCCCCACAGGTACAAGGGGCCGGTGGACTCGTATGTGGAGACTGTCCTGGTGTCGTCCAACCAGGAGGAAGCCTTCCTCATCAAGATGTTACTGAGACAAACCCGCAGGCCTGAGATAGGAGACAAGTTCAGCAGCAGACATGGGCAGAAAGGGTAGGCTGGGGATATCTTTACATGGTACATTGTACTTATACACCCGCAGACCTGAGATAGGAGACAAGTTCAGCAGCAGACATGGGCAGAAAGGGTAGGCTGGGGATATCTTTACATGGTACATTGTACTTATACACCCGCAGACCTGAGATAGGGGACAAGTTCAGCAGCAGACATGGGCAGAAAGGGTAGGCTGGGGATATCTTTACATGGTACAATGTACTTATACACCCGCAGACCTGAGATAGGAGACAAGTTCAGCAGCAGACATGGGCAGAAAGGGTAGGCTGGGGATATCTTTACATGGTACATTGTACTTATACACCTGCAGACCTGAGATAGGAGACAAGTTCAGCAGCAGACATGGGCAGAAAGGGTAGGCTGGGGATATCTTTACATGGTACAATGTACTTATACACCCGCAGACCTGAGATAGGAGACAAGTTTAGCAGCAGACATGGGCAGAAAGGGTAGGCTGGGGATATCTTTACATGGTACATTGTACTTATACACCCGCAGACCTGAGATAGGAGACAAGTTCAGCAGCAGACATGGGCAGAAAGGGTAGGCTGGGGAAACTGATATCTTTACATGGTACTAAATTACATTTAAGGACAATGCAATCTCTACAACTGGATTCAGAGATGTTTTGAGTGACATCTACATGTACATGTATCACTCTTCTTTAGTGTAACACCATCACTCAAAACAGCCAAAAGTAAATTATCCTAATCCAGTTATATAGGCATTGCCCATAAATAGTCAATTAACCTGGATGTCTAACCTTTATAAACAGTTTACTTTACACGATGGTCAAATTTGGCCCAAAAGTTTCCATTCGAACGCAGAGTATCGGGTTACCGGAGCTCCCGCGTGGTCCCCGCGGAGGGCTGACAGTGACTGAAACGTCTTCTACAAGATCGTGATAGTTAGAAAAGCAACCTCTCGCACGTGTCTCGTCGAGATTAAATGAAAATTGGCAATGTGTACACGTCAAATCTTGCCGTGTACGTGTACTGCACAGTTTCGTTTCAATGTTTTCTGAAATATGCCTAGTTGGTTGATTTAGAAAGGGTGTTTGTTGCACAAAAAAGCAAATACCATATTTAGATCGGTCCTAAATTTGAATGAAAATCCAAATCTTTTATATCATATGAGTAATGATTGTAAGATAAAACTTTCTGTCTTAGGGATTTTTCAACTTGTGCTTAGAACTATTTTTACAGACAATATAAGGTCGAAAAATCATGTTTTTCACACTCAAAGACTCGTAATTCAAAATTGCCTCCATATTCCAAAAATCCCAAAGACACAAACCTGGAGATATTAGTTGTCGACAATATAAGTCCTGAAAGAGTTGTTTTGCACGCGTTTTGTAAGCGATTTAGATACCATGTTTGGTCGTATGTCGAGTCGCACTGATAGGGACATGGAGCAATTGATACCACCGTAAACAAGTGTTGTAATATCCAAGGTCACCAACAATGACGCCAGCAGCTTTGTTACATGTCACATGATCCAAACTTGGCGGCAGCAAAACTAAGCTTGCCAGATAACGTTTAATATTTGCGAAAAAGTTAGTTTTTCTTCTGACGCACGGCACCCAGGAAAAGGGTGTTTTCTGCGTGTTTACTGTAACAACCTGCGGATGACCGCGGGTGACCTCTAATAGAACGTCCGTTCTGTTCGATCACGTCAGCGTTCTGTTCGATTACGTCAGATGGAACATGATTCGTGTTCTAAATCCCCCAATAGAAGTCTGGAAATTTTGGGGCCAAATTTTACCATCGTGTTAGTTAACTTATATGATTAGATGCAAAAGCATACAAAAAAGGAAACAAGACAAATGTGCAAAATGTTAGATACATTAACAAAATGTAGGGGAAAGTATTTAGTCAAGAATTTAATGAATATGTATTTGCTCGGATGATGATGATATTTGCTCAAAATATAGTTTCTTGTGCATTTGTTATAAATTGAAATGACTGCAATTGCTGTACAATCGTAATGTTTTGTCAATGCTATTATATGATTTTGCCAAGTATATACATGTATGCTTAGACCGCCACATCAGAAAAAGATCACAGTGATTAAAGTAGATTTGCTAATGTTCTGCATCAGTAATAAACACTGTACATGTAGGTACATGTATACACACTTCAGATGTCCCAATGTAGACATTGAGGTCTTTAGAAGTCACGTCACATATTTTCTCATGCTTGTTCTAGCACAGTAACTTCAACTTTTAACCTTATGTCTCTTGCAGTGTGTGTGGCTTGATAGTGAACCAGGAGGACATGCCATTTACTGATCAGGTAAACCTAGCAAGTCAAGTACTTTTGTCAAAAACAATAAGCCATGCATGTTAATTTCATTATATAGAGCATGATGCGAGCAAGAGTTTCAATCGAAAAAAATGTGGCCTGAAAACACTACGGACTACGGATGTCATCCATATATTAATCAAATCAACATGACCTACATGTAACAAAAACATTGATTGCAAATACAAAGCATGCACAGTCAAGTAGTTTTGAATCTAACTGTAAGTGTATAATGTATTATGAAAATAACAATTGATAGTATGAAATGGTACAATGTGATTATAATGTCAAATGGTACTGATCATGAGTTCATTGACTTCAATATTTGTAATTGCAGACAATGATCATATCTGAATAATCTATTCTTTATTTTTTTTCTTTTAGGGAATCTGCCCAGACATTGTAAGTAAATGGATTTTTCAAAACAAATTTTGCATAGTTTAATCCTGACTTTCCTAACAAAATGTACTGCAGACAGATCATGAATCCCCATGGTTTTTACTGTTCCATGTCTGCCCACACACCATGAATCCCCATGGTTTTTGCTGTTCCATGTCTGCCCACAGATCATGAATCCCCATGGTTTTTACTGTTCCATGTCTGCCCACAGATCATGAATCCCCATGGTTTTTACTGTTTCATGTCTGCCCACAGATCATGAATTCCCATGGCTTTTACTGTTCCATGTCTGCCCACAGATCATGAATCCCCATGGTTTTTACTGTTCCATGTCTGCCCACAGATCATGAGTCCCCATGGTTTTTACTGTTCCATGTCGTTCCCACAGATCATGAATCCCTATGGTTTTTACTGTTGCCTGCCCACAGATCATGAATCCCCATGATTTTTACTATTGTCTGCCCACAGATCATGAATCCCCATGATTTTTACTGTTGTCTGCCCACAGATCATGAGTCCCCATGGTTTTTACTGGTCCATGTCTGCCCACAGATCATGAATCCCCATGATTTTTGCTGTTGTCTGCCCACAGATCATGAATACCCATGGTTTTCACTGTTCCATGTCTGCCCACAGATCATGAATCCCCATGGTTTTTACTGTTCCATGTCTGCCCACAGATCATGAATCCCCATGGCTTCCCTTCCCGTATGACTGTGGGAAAGCTGATGGAACTGCTGGCAGGCAAGGCTGGGGTGCTGGAGGGAAAGTTCCACTATGGTACAGGTAAGAACAGACACTGATGCCAGCAGTAGAGTTTTTACAATTAATGTAGCACATATATAGTTCATGGCAGGTAGAACATAAAAATTGAGGAATTGATTTGCATAAAAAGTACAAAAATGGCAAAAAGCTGCCTAATGATAAATGGTGGGAACTTAATACTTTTGACATGACATTGTGTTAGTTGAAAGTGAACATAACCATGCATAAATTATGCAAATGTGTAAATCATTTGCCTAAAATCTATTTCATATAGGTAGCAGTCACCGAACTTTAGTCTTGTAACCAAATTGAGGCCAAAACGGGGGATTTGACATGATTTATTTTTGTAGAGGTTACATCATTTTAAGGGAAATTTAGCAAAATTATTTGCAGTGTTGTCATATTAATATGTCACCAACAGGCTTGGCCAAGTGATGTACCCACTTTATAATATATGCGATACAAAATCCTTGACCATTCTTCCCATTGTTTCAGCATTTGGTGGCAGTAAGGTAAAGGATGTGTGTGAAGAGCTGGTTCAACATGGCTTCAACTACCAGGGCAAGGACTACCTCACCTCAGGCATTACTGGGTAATGTAGTCTCAGTATCCTACTGTCATTTAGTTTGACACCTACAGGCATTACTGGGTAATGTAGTCTCAGTATCCTACTGTCATTTAGTTTGATTCAAGGACTACCTCACCTCAGGCATTACTGGGTAATGTAGTCTCAGTATCCTACTGTCATTTAGTTTGATTCAAGGACTACCTCACCTCAGGCATTACTGGGTAATGTAGTCTCAGTATCCTACTGTCATTTAGTTTGATTCAAGGACTACCTCACCTCAGGCATTACTGGGTAATGTAGTCTCAGTATTCTACTGTCATTTAGTTTGACACCTACAGGCATCACTGGGTAATGTAGTCTCAGTAACCTACTGTCATTTAGTTTGACACCTCAGGGATTACTGGCTAATGTACAGTCTCAGTATCCTACAGTCATTTAGTTTGACACCTCAGGCATTACTGGGTAATGTAGTCTCAGTATCCTACTGTCATTTAGTTTGACACCTCAGGTACATGTATTACTGGGTAATATACAGTCTCAGTATCCTACTGTCATTTAGTTTGACACCTCAGGGATTACTGGCTAATGTACAGTCTCAGTATCCTACAGTCATTTAGTTTGACAACTCAGGCATTACTGGGTAATGTAGTCTCAGTATCCTACTGTCATTTAGTTTGACACCTCAGGTACATGTATTACTGGGTAATATACAGTCTCAGTATCCTACTGTCATTTAGTTTGACACCTACAGGCATTACTGGGTAATGTAGTCTCAGTATCCTACTGTCATTTAGTTTGACACCTCAGGTACATGTATTACTGGGTAATATACAGTCTCAGTATCCTACTGTCATTTAGTTTGACACCTCAGGCATTACTGGCTAATGTACAGTCTCAGTATCCTACAGTCATTTAGTTTGACACCTCAGGCATTACTGGGTAATGTAGTCTCAGTATCCTACTGTCATTTAGTTTGACACCTCATGTATTACTGGGTAATGTACAGTCTCAGTATCCTACTACATTCATTAAGTTACAAATTACTGTTTTTCTTCAAATGTATGTTCACAGCAGTGTCACTTACAGTAACATCTCCAACACAGGACGTTCAGTGTAATATGACCAGCTGTTTGATGTTTACATGTAACAGATAAAGAATACAGATGTTCTGCTGCACGATGTACCTGATGTTTGAAAAAAATCAGTGTTCAAATATTTTAATGGCCTATATGCTTATATGGATTGGTGTCCTATATTGTTTTAAATGCAGTACAGTGGAGTTGTGATGTTCAGAACAATTCAGGATGTTTCCAACTGGACATCCTGCGAGTCTGTTCAATTTGAATAAAACTTGTCAAACTTGTCAGTTGCCGCACTGCTTTTGGCTGTACACATGTGCACATGTAAAGCTTGTGTGTTACACCAAATTGCTATAAGATATAGATCACATAGTGATCTTGATATGAATTGTATTTCCACAGGGAACCACTGAACGCCTACATCTACACAGGCCCAGTGTACTACCAGAAACTCAAGCACATGGTGCTGGACAAGATCCACGCTCGAGCCAAAGGGCCACGCGCCGTGCTGACCAGACAACCCACCGAGGGGAGGTCAAGGTGAGTGTACCATCAATATTAGACACTAGCGGCGGCACAGTGGGGGCAGTGGGGGCGGTCTCCTTCTCAAAAAAATTGGCCATGGGGGCATTGCCCCTAGGATAAAATATGAAAGTGAAACATCCAAAAATCAAGCTAAAAACCTTGATTTCTCTAATAGATTGATGCCACAACTAGAAATTTCATCAAACCTTGCAAGTCTATCGTCAAAATTTGCCCCAGAAAATGCAGGGAATTTGTGTTTCAGAGGGTCCAGATTTCAAAATTTCAAAGGACATCCCTTGCAAGGTTCGAACCTTGCCGGACATTAAAAGTGTCGTGGTTCAAATAAGACTTCACCTCTATTGCGATGGCTTGTGTCTTCCGCGCTCACGACGACGTAGTGAAAAATATGTGGGGGCGAAATAGCGTTTCAGATGGTTTAGATTTTTCCGGGGATGCATGCCCTTGGACCCCTCTAGTAGATTAAACTTAAACGAATTGTTACATTGCAAAGTAATGTTGAATGTGATATTTGCATGCAGTGCACAATAGATTGAAGAAAGTGTTGTTTCATATCTATGTGAAATCTGTATGATACAGACTGACTGTTCTTATTTTCAGGGACGGAGGTCTGCGACTTGGTGAAATGGAGCGAGACTGTCTGATTGGGTATGGTGCCAGGTGAGAAGCAGTTACACACAGTTCTAGGGTTGTATGTTTGGCCATAGACACTTCATGTACCCAAAATTCTATTCATTAATCTTTGCGATAAAGTTTTAAAAGACAATAGATTAAATATTAACATTCAAGAAAACCATGGGTATGAGGAAGATGATAGAACTGTGCTCAGACTCAGACAATGTATTAGTCCCAAATACATTTCACATCCAATACTTGACTTACTCTCAATTTAGCCCCAAATGTTTTTGGATCTACTCTCAACCACTCCTGACCAATCCGGCATCCTGACTTCTTTGCAAAGACCAGCTGACAACGATAGCCTCACCTTAATTCTCCCCGAGGTTATCTGGAAACAAGTTGGGAGTAAATGGGAGACCATGTTTGACAGGGACTAGCAGGATGTAGTTTTAATAACTTTCCAACTTTGTCAACAGCCTACATATAATGCAAACCCCATTGGATATGAACACGTACTGGAGATCATATTATTATCATTATGTCATATCTGGGCCAGGAAAGAGTTCCAAGTGGGTGTTCCTGACCAACCCATATTTTACAGAATCCCAACACTTTGTATTGCACTGGCTTCCATAGAATCATTCGAACACGCTGTATGCTGAAGACAAAATTTCGAATACCTGATTTGGATGTGGGAATAACTTTTAGTTTGAAGACGCCAATTGTCTCCACTTCTGGTGCATTTTGCATTGAAATTTGTGTATTCTTAGGTGGGTGTGACATATAAAAAACACATAAATCTGTATTCTGCATCACAGTCCCATTCCACTTACAGTCCGGATTGCCCTTCCGTCGAACCGCATTGCATTCTACTTTTTTGTCATTACTGACATTCTGCCATGTTGCATCTGTAGCATGCTCCTTCTGGAGAGACTGATGATCTCCAGCGACCAGTTTGAGGTGGATGTGTGCGGGGAGTGTGGCCTGCTGGGATACTCGGGGTGGTGAGTATTCATCAGGGATTGGAAGGGATGGAAGGAAACTATATAATAATTTTTAAGAAATATGATGTGTATTCACTCCTGGCTAAGAACAATTTGGGTCTCCCATTGAGTCATGAAAACAGCAAGAAAATTTTGTTACTATATGATCGTTTGCTACTATATGATCATATTTCTGTATTAGCTCTAAAAGTGTCCTGTGCAGAAGATTAGTTGCCATGTCTTGAAAAAATCTGTCATGAATTCCTTTTCATTATACATGGAACAGGCCAATATGAAATGTATACAAAATTAAAACTTGTGACAAATGAGATAAGCAAAGAAAGTAATGACTAGGATGTGTGTTGGAACATGACTGGACTCAATTTCTCCTTGCTAATTGTCGCTTTGGGACACACATGTGGTTGTGTTTTGGACTGCCTCCTAGCCACTATGTCAAATAGCTACAGGGAGAAGTATATTCCAGTCAAATTGGGGAATGCATCCTTGTCGTCAAATTATTGTGCAAGAAGGAGAGGTTAAGCTCATTAAGCCCCAAGTAATAGACAAAATGCTACCAAAGTTTTAGCAGAAAAAGTCACATAAAGTTGTATGGAAAAAAAAACTTGTCTAGTATCTTAGGTAAAATGTAGAGGTCAAACCTCAGATGAGAATGTCAGCATTACTCTTTTTCGTTAGCTTAGTAGAAATACAGCTTTCCTACAAAAAGCCTGGCACACCCTCTAGCTACTCTTCTTGATAAGTGTGATGAGTTCTTTTACGTGCAGAAATGATTGACATGTGCTTTATGGCTGAATCTCCCTTATATAAGTGCTTCACGTCACCATCCAACATGACGAATGCAATCCCTTACAACATGTCTAAGCTGGGGCTTACTCTAGGATCTAACTCCAGCCAACAGATCCACAGAATTGTGATCAAATGGCCAAATAGTCGAATTGCATGACTGCTTTTACCACAAGGAGGTAATAATTAGTATGGCGATGTGCATTTAATATTTGCCATGTTTCCACAGGTGCCAGTACTGTAAGTCGTCCCGTAACGTGTCCAGTCTGAAGATGTAATGTTTGCTATGTTTCCACAGGTGCCAGTACTGTAAGTCGTCCCGTAACGTGTCCAGTCTGAAGATGTAATGTTTTCTGTATGTTCACAGGTGCCAGTACTGTAAGTCGTCCCGTAACGTGTCCAGTCTGAAGATGTAATGTTTGTTGTGTTTCCACAGGTGCCAGTACTGTAAGTCGTCCGTAACGTGTCCAGTCTGAAGATGTAATGTTTGCTATGTTTCCACAGGTGCCAGTACTGTAAGTCGTCCCGTAACGTGTCCAGTCTGAAGATGTAATGTTTTCTGTATGTTCACAGGTGCCAGTACTGTAAGTCGTCCCGTAACGTGTCCAGTCTGAAGATGTAATGTTTGTTGTGTTTCCACAGGTGCCAGTACTGTAAGTCGTCCGTAACGTGTCCAGTCTGAAGATGTAATGTTTGCTATGTAATTCCACAGGTGCCAGTACTGTAAGTCGTCCCGTAACGTGTCCAGTCTGAAGATGCCCTACGCCTGCAAACTGCTGTTCCAGGAGCTCCAGTCTATGAACATAGCTCCTCGATTGAAACTGGTCAAGTACAACGAGTAAAGACTCACATCCGTACAGCCTATCGTGACACACTTAACCATTTCTCAGATCAAGGGTCAATGACTTTCATGGCTGTATGTGAAGAGGATACACGAATTTCGACCCATACAAACTGCTTGGGGGATTTTGTGCACAAACTGTCTATGTCATCACAAATGACCGCAGATAACAGAACGCATTTGAACGACATTCCCCCAAACCCATTACTTACAACTCACCTCCTTCCCCATCCTTCACTTAATGTGCTCAGATTGTGCAGTTCATTCAGCTTTCATCATGCCACTCTTGCTGTTGCTTTGGAAATATTGTGTTGAATCCAACAAATTTTAGACAGCCAACTGCATTTGACAAGCTGCAAATGCTAAATCAGCAGCTAGTTTATCCCAATTGTAGTAATTGTAATTTACCTTGTTTCTTTCTGGCTGAAAAATTGTTGAACATGTTCTATTATCTACGGGTCTATGCACCATGATATAGACAGTGAGGAAAGTCCTATTACAAAAGCAGTTTGAGCATTTTGAATTGTTTATTTGACATGTAGACATCATCATCACTCACATATCTGATGCTGTGCTGAGTTCCACAGCTGTGGATGTGTATGTACTGTGCTTATGGAGTCTTCCATCCATACTCTTCAGATGTACCTGACACAAACCCAGTCTACAGCGGTGTTGTTCAATCAAGAGCCACCCTAAACCATCTCTTGTTTTATATCGTGCCAGGCTATCATGGATATACAATGTATATTTTTCGTACATGTATATTAAAACATATGTAGGCCCCGGTGGCCTGGTCTAAAATCCCAGACTTGTGCTATAATTTTCTTTATTTCTATTCTTCGTAAGAAGTTGGCCAAAAACTTGAAAGGTTTAAAAGTTTGAATGGTTTAAAAGAATTGAAATCATGGTACAAATGTAACAGAGTCACAATCTGAAGTATAGGATGGAATATCAGTGTTTGACTGCAATGTGAGGAAATTGTTATTCTCTGTTGATATGATAATGTATTTGGCAGTATATCAAGGTCTTGGATATACAAAACATGCCTTTGATATACAGCAGATAACAACAATTATGTTTGAATATCCAGCTTCACTTTTTATGAACCAACTGTGGGTGACATTGAGTCTGGACCTGAGAATATCATTGCAATAAAGCAACTGTTCTTGGAATATTGAAGTCAATGTTGTGGTTGATATGAAGATTAGATTTAGATGTAATAGAATGGGTACAACCTAGGGTTAACCATATGAGGCTGAATGTATGTGATGTGCACAGTCGCTGAAATTATTTGATTTACATGTTGTATTCAGACCACACCAATTGAATTTCTTCTAGTTACCTCCATGAAATGTCATGGAATGGAGGTTATATTTTCTGTTATGTGTCTCTGTCTGTGTAGATGATTACTCAAGAACGGCTGGATGGATTGGTTTCATACTTGTTGTGTTGGTGGGGTGTGATAAAAGCTCGAATCGATGAGATTTTGGGAGCCGTATCTGTCGTTATAATCGATGTAATAATATCAGAAATCACCCCTATATTTGAGATATATTGGTACAGGCATCGTGCTTTATGTGTTTGTTAATGGGCTTAGCTCCAAGCAGATGGTGAGGTGACAGCTGTTTGGGGAACCCCGAGTTTTTTCAATATGATAATTAGTTTTATTTATGTCTGCTTAGGATATCATGGAGATGTGAAGCGTAAGTATAATTGTAAGAAGTTGAGGTACATTTAACGATAATGCTTAACGAGTATGGATGTCTCACATACTGTACTGCTGATTTGAGTGACATGGTGATTAAAATGTCATTAGGTCCTCTCATCTGGGTTGGGTGTCAGAAGTTTTATGGGCGATACAGATGTTCTGATTTTGTTACGATAAGGGACAGTTGTTAGTTGTCTCTTTCGTAGCCAATGGTACTTGTTTTTTAGCAGACGGGGTTGGCGCCAAGTATTCATCTTACAGTTGGTGTAGGGCTGTCAGAGGAAAGTGTGCATCTCGTTTTTGTACCATGTGAACAGCTGATGTTATGACATATTGGTGGAAAATCAAATCACCATCTGACTAAAGTTGGCCACATCCCTTCTTCTTTCTGAGTGTCCCAACTTCCTCCCACCACACAGCTCTGAGGCACATAGTCGAACCTCAATAATGCTGACAACCTTAGACATTTTAAATGCCAAACATCAAGCTTAAGGTACACCACGCTACCATATGCCGTCGACCTCTTAAACGCACATTACACAATTAAGTGTCACATTTTGATAATTACTAATCAGATGGACATCCTCTGTGTCATTAAATAAATACACCACTACTTTCCCATAACATTTATATTATATAACCATTACTCTCAAATACAACTGACTATAAACATACATACCATCCACAAAAAAGCAATAAATATTTCATGGAGGTATGAGGTCCCCGAACTCTAGTTGGTTTCTTTTTTACCCATATTTGCAGGGATCTGACGAAAAACTGTTGAATACTGATGTCGAGGAATTCCAAAGAAGACGACGATATGACCAAAAATGAAGAATCTATTGTTCTTTATAGCATACTTTGTGTGATTATTAGCCACATGTTGAATCTTCCTGACCACTCAGTGTTGATAAGGAGAGCAACTTTTTTTGTAATTTGTTTTATTCGTATGGTTGCATCAGTTTTGGGGTTCCTGGAGGATCCATATAATCAAATCAACATGACCTTATGTTTCAATTTTGTTTATGGATTTATCATTCCATTAAAAGTTTCTGCATAGTACAATAAAAGCAAAGGGTAGGAGTTTGGTCCCTTTTTTCAATTTAAAACACACATTTTATGACATATTATAAGGAATTTAATCTGTGCCTAACCATGAAGTGAAAAACGTGTCTCTATAACTATTCCCAAGTTATGTCAGAAACATCGCATAGCAAAGAGGATAGCAGGATACACTTTTAGGTGACCCATCAAACTGTACAACCATCGACATACGGTGGAATATAAGCTAAAGGTTAATTAGATATTTTACTTTTCCAGATCACAAGTGACATCAACTGGCAATGAAAGGTGACAAACGTGCAAAATATCCTGACCCCTATTTTTTGCTGATTGTCGATTCAAAATCACCAACCGTTTATCAACGGCTGAAAGAAACTTCACAGACTTAACGCATTAATTAGGTGTCGCAACTCTGAGCGTAGAACATGCGTTTTTAGCCTGGATACCAGACCCCAGCCCGATCTCAAAAATGTCTATGTATCTACACACACGATAGACAAAGCTGGTGTGTTACGACGAACGGCGGTTATACCGGCTATATAGATACAGATACAGATACAGATACATTTTTGAGATCGGGCTGGGGTCTGGTATCCAGGCTAACGCGTTTTCGACTCATAAGAGTTCTAACTTCTATTTCCAAACTAAATGCGGAGGAGTCTTTTCCGAGTCGAGCCTGAAAACGCGTGTGTTAACACAGTCATTGAAAACACATTGAATACAGAAAGCGTTATAACATTCCACCCAGCATCTGCTTTGAGATCAGCACCTGGACTAGCCCGAGCTCCGCCAATGGGCGTCACACATTTACGGTAGTATCACCTGATGTTTGAGAGCTAAGAACACGCATCCAATATTCATCCAATCTTAACAGTTTGATCGCAGTTACAAGGTGGCTTTGCAATGACAGTTTTAATTCTAAAACTTTTTGGTAAAGAAAATCTGCAAGGTCGTCTAAGGTACAGCACAGCATAAGAGAACGGCACGCCGTAGTGCAGGTGATACCAGCCTTCCTAATCAGGGCACAAACAGGCGCGTCACGGTGTAGTGACTAACTGTGTCGTCTATCTGGGCGATTGTCAGATTTAGGGCAGGGCGTGGTGGAGACGTCACGTTGTACGTATGTCATGTATGTTTAACGTGCAATCTGTGTGCTCAACAAATATGGGAACAAATGTTACACCGGAAACAACAACAGTTACCGCGTTTCTTTTGAAATCTGTAACATTCATTATGTGTAACGCAAACACCGGTGTCCATAGTTGTAACATGTTGGGAGGGCCGCTATGAGCGTAAGGCTATAGCTATGTAAAATCATCCAAGGTCAGCGGGTATATCACTGGACTGCGTACAATTGCGCTAGAAAATTGCGCCAACTTTGCGAATCTGTCCAAACGTCCATGGCGGCCACATTGTGCTGTGTGACGCCTTTACGTATGAAGCCCGGATGAGCGGGTTATTGGCCATGGAGATTGAGGTGTTGCTATTGAATAAGGAGAAAAACAATGTACCATTATTAAAAGTTCATGAAAGGAGATTTAAGAAAAACTTCGCTGCCAGTTGTGCCCATTGACACCGGTATGTGCCACTTTGCGCATGCCTGGCGCTGGTTGAATGGCGCAGTGAAATGTGATGCCCGTTTTACTCATCCTAACTATTGGGTGAAGGAAGTATAGCCGAAGTACTGTTACGGTTTCAAAATTGAGGGAATTTTGGAATGAAAGTTAACTCTTTTTCCCAAATTACATGTAATAACCTGCGCATAACCAGTCATTTTAAAAGTCCCTTGTAGATTAAAAGTCAACGTCATTGCGACCATCCTTATAAAATCCTTTGGAATATCCTGTTTGCGATAAAGTAAGCAACTGGGTACAATTTGGATAAGAAAGTCAACCACGAGTCTACGAAACCTCATGGATAGTGGTGCGTACCTAAAGCCCGGACTTGGACTTGGACCTAAAAATGTTTAGGTCCAAGTCCAAAAAAAACCTAAATGCCCCGACCTAAGTCCGGACTTGCAAAAGTTATGTCACTTCTATTCCCTTTTCTTGTTCTAAACCATCTAAAACCTTCCATAGACAGTGAAATTTGCACTGGAAAAAGACAAAAAAACATTTCGTGTTTACACTGGCTGTATATAATGCATGTATTTTTCACATTGCATTTCAGTTCATGCTAACATGCAATTTTATATGCACCATCCCCCCTCCCCCTCAAAAAAGAAAACTTTCTAGTGCACATAATACGCAATGATGGGTTCAGGTCCGGACTTATAAGTCCGGACCTGAACCTGAACTGCTGGACTTGAATCCGGACCTGAACCTGAATATGAGTCTAGGTACGCACCACTACTCATGGATGATTTGCTTAGCTATTCCGTTCCCAACCAAACAGCAAACAAGTACAGATAGTCTGCAGTATGCATCGGCCTGCTAGAGGGCCCAGAACGTAAATCTGCTTTCAGTGCATGCTGACAACACCTACTTATCAAAGCACAAACTACCAGCTGTATGCACAATAATACTTTCAAATATAATGGCGACAAAACAGCTGCAGTTCCGAAGAAAGTTCAATGGTGTCTTCAATATATGAATATATGAATAAATGTTTGGTTGTTTGGTTGGTTGATTGATTGATTAGCTAGTTGGTTGGTTGGTCGCTTATTTAATACGTTGATTGGTTATCTGGCTGGTTATTTGGTGGGTTGATTGATTGGTCAGTCAATAAACCAAACAAGAAACTACCAAACCAGTCAGACAGCCAACCAAGTTACACATCCATCTACCAACGACCAGTGGATTGCTTATTATATTAGTCGGTCAGTGGACTCAGTCATAGGTAATCTGTTGGTTGTCCAATGTAAAAGTTTTCAAATCAAATTTACATGATCTTACCCAATATGCTGACCTGCGTTGTTAAGGTGCACTCTCACTGGATTGGGGCTCGCTTGCGGCATTGCGGGGTTTCAGAGATAAAGAACGAATTTTCTTACTTTTTGTGTATTTTGTTGTCTTTTGAGGCATACTTTTACGTATTAAGCAATATCTAAATTATAAAAAAATCGGCGAAATTAACAAAAACAGTGACATAGTGTATAATCACTTTGTATGTATCTGTATGTTTTTAACTGTTCGTATGTAATGTGTAAATATGTATGTGATGAGGCTAATTGTAGATCAAAATAAACTCAAAATCAAACTCAAATAGTGAACGAACCCCGCAGTGCCGCACTGGTTTTCCAAGTGCAGTGAGAGACCACCATTAGGTTCAAATGAGGATGCATGCATGATTTATGCTTGTCGGTTTAATAAAACATTACAATGTCAGCCGACTTTGGTATGGAAGTGATTTGGAATTTGAAGCTGCACTAAATCAGACGCTACTGTAGACTGAACACCGTTCTGAACGGGTGTTCACTTCACAGGGCAGACCCCTGGCGACTGGCCCGCTGGGGGCAGCCAAAACTGAAACCGCAGCCCGTCGGTAACATCTCTGCTGTAGGGCGAGTTTGCACACAAGAAATACGTTCTGTTTTCTTGGCAACCCTTTTGTTCATACCAACGGTGGTGGATTTCAAGACGTGTTTATACATAAAGTCACACGGCTGGCTCAGTTACCCTAGATTAAGTTGGCACCACATCAATCCACGTGTTGCCACATTACACGTGACACTGCTACAAGGATCACCTGACTTTATAGTTCAACAAGCCTTTAGGCTCGAATTTCAATCATTACGTTTACAGTTTCCTCTGTATAACAAAGACTTACTTTCTCATCTTGGCCTCTAAGTCACTGTACTCCAATTCGAAGAGAAACCATCCAAACTACGTATACTCCGAACGGTAGAATAATCTAAGCTCTCTTTTGGAGTAGGGGGGGGGGGTCCTTTTCCGTTTCTATATATATATATATATATACCTGGGCGACACAGAGCCACCACGGTGTGGGGTTATACTGTTCACACGTTTAGACTTTGGGAAATCCCGGCCGGCAAGATTAACGTTGGAACCTGTCCGGCTGAATACAAAGCGAGCTCTACAGGTACGATGTTACTCTGGATATGATATTCATAACCATGAAAATCTTTTTCGGAAATAACTATAATCTCGGTAGGGTGGAAAATGGAAGAATCCTAAACTGAACCAAATATTCGTCTTCAACTACAATAGGTTCCAGGCGGCTTGAATTTCTCTCAAATCTGGTAAAAGAAATCCGGATGTCATGCAGAATGTTCTGAATACTAGTACGTGACGCTTTACAAGTGTGTCAAAACGTATTCTGCTTCAGATTCATTCTATTAGCTACCATGCATTTGTAAGACTCAAGTGTGAAGTACACAAAAAATAACATGCAGTTCTCATATACTAGTACACACTCCATAAAGTACTCATATTCTACATTTACATCAAAATTGACTGACTTGCACCTGGGCATACATACTTACTCGACCTTAGTTCAAGGTACGACACTAACTGTTTCAAACAGAAACTGTCTTTTAGAGAAGTTCTTTTTAATGGCATTTGTTCACATAACGAAACATTGAAGTAAGTATGATAACATGAGACATCTAGTGATAGATAAGCAGGAAAGAGAAGCATGTAATCCCAAAGACACGTCTGGAATGCCGTTGGCGAAGCCGGAGGGATGGGCACTGATGACATTCGGATGACATAGTACTCTGACACATGTACCGAATTACCGCGGAATGAACTTGGGTCTTCCCCTTAACAGGATCAAACTTTGATCCCCCGACGGAGGTCCATTCCAAGGTATCTCGGCTTCCAAGCCACAGCTGTGCGGGTGAACCTTTAGTGTACCGCGTGTCGCCTGTGATTAAGGTCGGTGTGCTTGACATGTCGGATTTGCGTTATAGAAAAAAGAATTTCTGTATTCATCTCATGGGTGGTCTCAGCACGCTTACTGTAAACTTACGCTATGCGTAAAAATACTAATGTTCTCACTCATGTCAACAGCTTTTTTCTCCTTTTCACATCTCTTCTTATTTTCTTTTTCCCTTTCTCTTTTTCTGTCTTTCTTTCTATCTATCTTTATATACGTTCTCTTCGATTGCATGCAAGATATGTTTCCTAATTTCTATTATATAAACAGTAGTGAAAAATTCATATTCCTTAATCTTTATGCAAGTAGATAAATCCTGTATTATTGATTCCATCTGCCCTTATGTTTACAACAGTCTTATGAAGCGAGAAGAAGTTGAACCTGTACATACCAGCACATAGAAGTCTCTGTACATGAAGCTTATCGCTATGACCTCCACTTAGCTTCTTTGAGCATAAATGTACAATAAAGGTCTTTCATTCATTATATACCTATCTTTTTTCCTCTCCTTCCTTTGATTTCACTAACTTTCTTCTTTTCTCCCCTTTCCTCCCTCAGTCTTCTTCATTTCTCCCTTCCCTTGTTCTTCCATTCTTTCCCTCTATTTTCTTTCCTTACTTTATACATACAGTCCTGGCTTGGACTGTGTAGTTGCGGATTCGGGGAGAGGCTACGAGTGGAATTAATGTGGTACCTCACCTCCTAGGTCCCCTTCTTTTCAACTTGTCCAATCATAATAATCAGATTTTGGAGACTTTCATCGGGCCTTTGGCATTTTGTCTACATCCGAAAACAAGAGTTCGGAGACCTCATACCTCCGTAGAATATTCTGATTATACAAATGACTTGCACATCTGCATAATTCATACTTGGTACATATACTTAGATGAATTAGGACACTTTCACATTAACCCTATTCAGACCGGGGGGGGGGGGGGGCTTTTGAGGCCCGCGCTAACTTCGATGTCCTATAACGCCAGAACGGCTTACGCTAGAGCCACCAAATTTAGTGAGTTTTCCCAAAATATTGTTGGCAACAATTCTACGAAGTTTGACAAATTTTCCATTTTTTCTTGTTGCCATGGCAACCGTTTGTTGACAGGCAGTTTTGCCAAAAATCACTATTTTTGGTTCTAACAATGTATTTTTCAAATTTATTTGCTATATTACTGTGATTTTGTTACATAAATAAAATCTTATATTATTCAGGATATCTTTCATAATTATATATGCATAAATTAAGCTAATTTGATGACGTCATCAGCCCAAAATCCAAGATGGCGGACGGAATGGCCAGATCAAGAAAAACAAGCTAATTATCCCTTAAAATTTGCAACTACCTGGTATTTTTTCATCAAAAACCATCTAAATGAATGAATTTAGTCTATTTCCATTGCCCTTTGTGATTATTTGTTGCAAAAAAAGTATTTTTAAAAATTCAAGGTGGTGGATATAATATGGCGGAGCCCAACTCGTATCTTAGATGTGCATGACGTCATTTTATGGCGTCATATTGACGTCATTGATGTTGCTATTGGCAACGCAAGTCGTAATAAACATTACTATTCTGTTATCTGCAGTTGTTGTTACATTTTTGCAGCATAACTTGAAGTTTTCTGAGAATACCCATTTTTCATGGGTTTGGCCAATGTAATCAAATTGATGACGTCATAATTACGTCATCTTACGTCAACGTAACGTCAAACGTCACATACTTGTCAGATATTATGTCGAAATCATGTCCTGAAAATTTGGTGGCCCTACGGCACGTCGTGTTAGAGTTATAGGACTTAGAAGTGGAGGGCCTCAAAAGCAACCCCCCCCCCCCGTCCAGGGATGACCAAAAAAGCCCGGTCTGAATAGGGTTAACTATGCAGATTAAGGACTTATTTGCATAATTGTTTTTTGCTAATCTTCCACCTTACATATCATTTTAGTTTACATGTATTTGAGTCCCATAATGGAAAACACTAGAAATATAGATTTTCCTCGTTAAGTATGCAAATTAAGTCCAAACTTGCAAAAGTTACACTTCATTATGTACATCTCTGCCAAACATACCTACATGCTAGATATCATAGAAACCCATTGTTCCTATGTTCCGTTATGCTCCTTGGAAGATTTTGACAAAATTGCTCCTGCAGTTCCAGAGCAAGCCGCTAGGGAGGGGGGGGGGGCAAACCTATATACCATCTTCCTTACGTCACAAGGTATCTGCCACCAAACAATCAAGACCATAGCGTGTTCAGGTCAAAAGATGCACACACAAAAAAAACGAAGTTCTGCTGAGTACCAAGGTCACACACCAGGGGGCCAAAAATCAACCTTGACCTTTGTCTACCAAGACTTCCCCACATACATGTACCAAATATCATTACGGATCATTACAATCCATCCAGAGGTATGCTGACCACAAATATCCGGACACACAGACAGACACACACACACACAGACACACTAAGAACTATACCTTCATTTTTCATGGAGGTAACAATCCGTCTCTACCGGACCTTACGGTAGGGTTGAACACGTGGGCCAAACTATGAGGGTAATTAGTACGGGGGCTGGATTGTTCTCCTAGGCCCTGAGTCCCTGACGCTCAGCTTTATTTCCAATCATCCCTCTGCATCGCCTTATCAGGTTCAGCCGTACCAACCGACAAGGCGTGTCAAACCCCTGATCTCCGTACAGTTTTTATTAGTTCTCTTTTATACTGTCTGTTTTAAATTTCTCTCCTTTCCCTGGGAGCCAGACAGGACCGGGTAGCTAGCGAGTTTTGTTCGGGGACCAAGGCAGTCAGCCCGCTGATCTCACATTAGTGCTCCGGGGGAGTTTAAGCCTGAAGGAGTTATCGCTGCCCTAGGGTAGATATTATTAAACTGTCCTAGCTGCCCGATCCCGGCTGGCTCCCAGGGTACCTTCTCCTGGGGCATCAATACTCTCATCAGCCCTCAGAACTGCCGACATACCAGAAGTAGAAACTGGCTAACTTGAACAGTGAAAATATGTCAAGGTTAGGATTTCAATGGCGGTCTCCCGATAGGAGTACAGTTCCAGGACAGATCAAATATTATTATGAACTACTCTCCACACAACCCTCATTTTGGCCAATTTGGACGGTTTTTAAGTTCACCAAGACGTCTGGAAAACTTACCGAGACAGGTACAAGTGTTCCTCAGACTGACATTTACATTGTGCGTATTGGTTATAGATTACAGATTGAGAAGTACTGCCTTGGTTTATTTATTGTCTTATTATGTGCCATTTCTGATTCTGAATTACAAGTAGTTCTTGTTATACCCCGTTACGACTGTCGGAATATTATAAACCGCGTTAGTGCCATAGTCCTGGTCATCACAGGTGTTAGTGATCGGCCACGTCCGCCACATATTTCTGAAAATGTGGGGAACGACTGGCAAGAGCAGGGAGGGAGTACATCAACGCACGGCTCACAAAGTTCTGCCTGCACGTTAAGTTCTACGGCGTGTCTGCGTGCTCCAAAATCCGTCGGATTCCCTACGTGTTCGTACGGAGGCGGTACTTACTACTTACGGATCCTAAAAGATTGCCCACATTTTTGCATGTAGACAGCATGTATTTGCAAGTACGGCGGGTTGTGCCCCTAGCTTAACCTCCCTCCTGTCCGACTTTAACTATCACTTATTTTGATACTTCTTGGACTACTTCTTTATAATAGTTCTCGCGACATGACGTTCAAAAACACACTGCCCCGAAAACGTAAGCAACTCAGTCTTGTCAAAGGTAGTGCAATATCCTACAAGTTACATTCCTTTGCTAAATCTGAAGCGTGGAGGTGATAAACAGATATTACAAATGTATATCTTCTGTCTTTGAGAGATACTGTAAATGCAAAAACTTTCTGGGTGGTTTAATTTTTCGTTGTTTTCGCGGTGGCTGCTTCACCGCGAACCTAAAACCACCGCGAACATTTTTCCATGGAAGTAAGAGACCACAGGGCATGGTGCTAACACGAAATCAAATCCACCGCAAAAAGGCATTTTCTCGCTACCGCGAAATTAAATGCCCGCGAACTTAAATGAATTTACAGTATCTTCTGTCCTTGGCTTGAGAGCTTGAGAGACAGTCACGACCATCTAACACATCTGTTCGGCGTTTATCGGCTAATCTCGCGAGAGGTGAAGCGAGCGTGTTCCTCGCGAGAGGCTGAGCGGAAGGAATCCCAGCGGGAGCGCACACTCCAGGTCAAGCGCGCAGCTAGCGAGCAAGCTCCGCGGAACTAGCGCTGTCCTGTCACCACAACCTCTCCCTGTTCCTTCTAACAGCGCGATTATGGAGATATTGTGAAACCTGAAGGGATAGCCGACTCAGGACCAGGAGAAGGGAGTATAGGTAGGAAGCTTCTCTATTTCCGATACTACGGACACAGATGCTCACACAGTCCATGGTTTTCTCTTGTCAGACGCGGTACAAGCGGTTTCCTGACGGCACATGTGGGGACGTGATATCACTTCTTTCCGCATAGCGTGGTCACATGAGTCCTGCGTCTATAATTAGAAAGCAAGACTCGTTGGTGAGTTAAACGATTTCGGCCATGTTTTCGGTGCCCTGCACCGCTGTCTGTGTTTGTGTGTACCGCGGGGGTCCCCTAACGGGTACGGGCTTCACTCCTAACGGCGGGCGCTCAAAACAAAACTCTTCATATATTATTCAAACGGCAATGTATTTCATAATCTCACTATTAGTAATACAGCGATTAACAATTTGCATCGTACAGGGAATGTACAACTATACTTTTGGTGTATGCTTCATTTATTATACATGTACTTAATTAGGCGTTCGTTGTCATGTATGAAAACACGACCGGAAAGCAGTCTTTTTTTATCAGACAAAAAGGACTGGTTAAATACGTCATTAGACTTGATTAGTGATGTTTCTGTACCCCACTCTGTGTGGACATCCTCGGTCCTGTAGACGTACCAGCTAGAATACGTGATTTGTTGTGCTGCTTGTTTGGCCTCTATCCTGCAGCGGCTCTGTCAATTTGTTTAGCAAACTGTCAACCCTACCGGGGTCATTTAAAATCTCAGAAACACATCGCGTTAGGGTCAGATCTGGGAGGTTTTATCAAGATAAACCTCCTCGGTAAGAGGGATGGATACGGTTTATACAACACGATGTTATGGAATCCTTTTGTGGCTGATTTGGAAGAAAACGTGTCCAGGGAATGGTGTGAACATATAGGTCCTCTAGGCAGTACTGGCATGCTTGCATAGTATGTTAGTAATTAGGTCAAACGGCTTGTATTTTATTATAGGGTCAAGTATTGACCTGTAAGATATATAAGTACAGATCATATTATTATGAAATATTACAAGGGGGAAATATTATGTTGATTGTAACATTCTTATCAAATCAGATTCAAAAATAAATAAATAAAAAATGAATTTTGTTTGGGGACCCGTAATCTTTACAATAGCGCGGTTGTAGCGCAACTTGCCGCAAGGAAGTAGCCGTATGAATTTATTATTCCGCAAATGATTATTTAAATTTTCCCCTAGCTCCAAAAGTCTTCACAGTGCACTGTGCCGGGTGTTGTGAGTTGTTACCTACTGCTACATGCATGTGATTATTAGTACATCATTATCCAGCACATAATGGTTGGTATCTCTGTGTCATGTAGTATTAAAATGAAAAAAATTAATGTGTATTATACAGCGATACTGTGCTTTTCATTCACCAGCTCATTTCCATAGTTTGTTGACGTATTTACCTTTGTCCCGACGAATTGATTAATCAGTTTTCATGCCCCGTCGATCTATTTTAATCCCAGTGGACGGTAAGGAATTCCCGTTTCCAGTCTAGATTAGCGCAGATAGCTGGCAACAAAAAGCAGGATGAGAATTGTTTTCAATTTTTCACTGACTCGTTCAAACATAGTGCCATGTGGGTGAAATGTGACAAAGGCCTGGGAGATATGGATACTGCTGACGACTCGAGTCTAGATATAGATATAACATTGTCCTCACAAAAATGTCCAGTACGCGCTCCTTGGCGTTCGTATGTGGTCAGTCGTGCGTTCCTGTGTACTTCAGTCAATAACGAGAAATTCACGTAGAAATATTTCATGAAAAAAGGGATAAGTGCCCGACTGTCGCCAGGGCGTACACGGGTGTTAGTTGTTCGGCATCAGGGCCAACATGCACCGAAGGACTTGTCACACACACAGCAAATCCCCCTCCCCCATCCAATGAATGAGTGGTTTAAATAGAAGCTACAATGCCGAACATCCTTAGGAATAGGAGGGGGTGGTTACCAGATATAGCATTGTCTCAACTCTCCTGTCTCAAGACCTGACGACAAATCCGACATCAGAAACAGCAAAGCTTTGTTTGACAATTTCAGAATGATTTCAGACCACCGACGGTAATAATTCTGATACGAGCAAGAACCAAATCTCCAAACAGATGTTAGAGGATATGGGTTCACGTTTCACCAACATCCTGTTTTCCCTTAGCTCTGTTACAAACTGTATAGGAATTAGAATATGTAAATGCATTTAACTTCGCGGGGATTTGATTTCGCGGAAGTAGGAAAAGGGACTTTTCGCGGTGGTTTTAAGTTCGCGGTAACACCATAAACTGCAGTCTAATACCATAATAGAAAATGTTCGCGGTGAAGTGGTCGCCGCGAAAACCGCGAACATTAATCCACCGCGAACATTTCTGCATTTACAGTATCCCCACGACTTACTACCCAGCCTGAGGGCAAAGCCGCCAGTACCGCTTATCTTTGAGGGTATCTTGGAAGGGGAAATTGTAACCTTGCACTTCGGTGTGAGTGACGTAATTTGTTTTCTTGGAACCCTGTTGGGAGAGGAAAGAAACCTTCCTGTTGTAACTGGCTATGACGCATCAGTCGTAGGTAGCAATCGATGGTACATACAAAATACGTAGCGTAATGCTTGATGGAGCGTAATGCTTTTCCGATATCCATTTTTTCGATATCCGATATTTCGATATTTCTTTATAAAGCGAGCCGCGTTTGTAGCCAAGCATACCGGGCCACCCCCACCTCTCGATAAGTGTGTCGGGTCACATTGGGTTTATTAACTTGCAGAGGTGTAAGGCTATTGAACGCCTGTACTGGGTCACTGGCTATACTATAAATGCATTTAAGTTCGCGGGGATTTAATTTCTCGGTAGAGGGAAAATGGACTTTTCGCGGTGGTTTTAAGTTCGCGGTAGAGGGAAAATGGACTTTTCGCTGTGGTTTTAATTTCGCGGTGAAGTGTCCACTGTGAAAACCGCGAACGTTGATCCACCGCGAACATTTCTGCATTTACTGTACTGCAACATCGCGGCGAAATGACTGTGTTTTCTCAGGCACAGTCTCATCTACAACAGAATAAAAAGGGCGACACCAACTCGGGAAACAATTTACTCTTGAACTTCTTTGTGGTATGGACGAATTCACATCCAGACACTCAAACTCAAACATTCACACGATTACCAGATTTTTTTAAGGGCAGAATGTTTTCGGTTGTTTTCGGTGGTTTTTAGTTGTTTTCGTTATTTAGTGAGACCGGGTTGAAGATTGGATCTCTCGACCTCCTAGCCTGGATACCAGACTGTTCTCAGGGCGAAAGCAGCCAACGATTTTGCTTGACTGAGGGACGAAATTGCCTTGGGGATATGCCGACGAGCTGGCCTTTGTTGGCCCTGGCAAAACGTCTGGATACAAGTTTCCGAACAAACGGTGTGTGTCTTTTTTTCTGTGTCTGTTTTTGCTCATGCACGTCAGCAGCGTGCTTTGTTATTACATCGTGTTTACTTCATCGGACAGGAGAAGGTCTAAACACAGTTCCGCTGTCTGAGGTCATCCGTGGGGCAGACTATGTCATATGTATAGAGTGACCTCAATATACATATTAGGACACGCTATAGTGTGCACGTCTTGCATTTATCTTAAATGTCTAAAGTGTTAATTTAAGGTTTCACTCGCAAAAGAAATAGACTTTTTCCTTTAGGTTATGTTGATTCGATTATGTCTACTGTATGACACCACGCGAGCATCAAGTTTCGCCCGTTTTCAGGAAAAAATCGTCCCAAATAGATACTATACGTATAAGTCGTACATATCAGCTGAGTACATATCAGCAAATATGTGCCGTAAATTGAAAAAAATCCGTAAAACGGATAATTATGTCGTAGAATGCCAACATCAATTCCAAGATCAAAGAAAGTGTGAAGGAACAAAAATGAAGAATCTTATTTTCTGTGTGCCATATTCCGTATATTAAAACTTTAGACTTTTAGTCATTTATTTTATTCAACCTCCCTGTCCACTTGGATTTTCTAATGAAGACAAGCTTTTATTCGCACGCTCGCATCAGTTTTGGGGTTTCCAGAATGAACATGGCCTAATACTAATAGTACGCAAACAGCACATTCCATACATTCTACATATACTGTAAATGCAGAAACTTTCGCGGTGGTTTAATGTTCGCGGTGGTTTTCGCGGTGGCCAAACTTAAAACCACCGCGCACATTTTTTCGTGGCAGTAAGAGACTACAGTCCATGGTGATACCGCGAACTTAAACCCACCGCGAAAATCCTTTTTTCCTGCTACCGCGAAATTAAATCCCCGCGAACTTGAATGCATTTACAGTAGTTACTTGGGCCCCATGTGTGTACTTTAAAATGATCCGACTTATACCATGCATAGCTCTAGAATATAACATAAAAGATGAATAAAATTTCGTTTACACCCAGTATGTAAATGGTACATCCCAAAGACTGGTGCGAGATACACGTACCTTGAAGACCGTTATCTGAAAAGCTGGGTACATCTTGGATTTATAGCTTTTTATATGATTTCACATGAACCAATGATACACCGCTAGGACAATATAATGTCTGCCACATGTGCTACTTCAACCGTGATTTGTGTAATGAAAACGGTCCTAAATTTCTATTAAGTGACCCCAGGTCCAGAAATGTGAATACCGGATACTGTAAATGCAGAAATGTTCGCGGTGGATTAATGTTCGCGGTTTTCGCGGCGGCCGCTTCACCGCGAATTTAAAACCTCCGCGAACATTTTTCCATAACAGTAAGAGACTACAGTGCATGGTGCTACCGCGAAATTAGAACCACCGCGAAAAGTCCATTTTCCTGCTACCGCCTTATTAAATCCCCGCGAACTTAAATGCATTTACAGTACTGTATAGACAAAATTGCACAACGGATCACCGTATACTCTCCAAGCAGAGGTTGAGTCGCGATTGCCATTTTCAACACATTGCGGCCAGGTTTCACTACGATAAGGTTCTTTGTTTATAATGCCGGGAAAGGAATATTGTAAATGCAGAAACTTTCGCGGTGGATTAATGTCTGCAGTTTTCGCGGTGGCTGCTTCACCGCGAACTTAAAACCACCGCGAACATTTTCCTTAGCGGTGCGAAACCTGGCCACGATGTGTTGAAACCAACCCACCCACTTCCCTCCATAACTCACGCCAACGCCCATAGGAAGGTAGACGAAGGAGGTAATTAGGGCCATGTCATGAGGGCCGGTGTTCGATTCTAGCACTGCCATGGCTCGGCTCTAGCTCGGACATGTTGTAATGGATCGCATTCGTCATTCTGGAAGGTGACGTCAAGCGGATGGTCCTTATTTGAGGAAGCTCCAGGCGTTAAGCCTCAAACGTCAAATCTCTGCACGTAAAAAGAAGCCATGGCCAACGCCCTGGCTACCGTACTCGGTGTGCTTGGCTAAGAAAACACGTGAACCATAGCGAAGCCGCATCGCACTAAGTACTAAACCATGTCATGCTTCGTGCTCAGCTTTGCTCTCTTTTACTTTCTGCATGTATTTAAATTGTTTTGAAGTTTGTGTTCACTCCGTTGAGATGGCACGAAGTCACGAAGTAAAGGTGGAAGATGACGGGGGTGGTGGTTAGGGGGTTAAGAGCGCCTGTATCCCATTGCGTAACTATCTATTATGATTTCCGGTAATTCCCGGTAAGTGCTCATGAGGTAGCCACATTTTTGGAAAAAATTGTCTTCCTCAATTTAGCGTTACAGATTGGCGATCCTCTCGAATATTAATCTCCAGATCCAACCAGATCCAACGGTGCCATAAGATAGTATCAAAGCTGGCCAAGGAGTAAAGGGAGTCAAACGGGCATCGGTGGGTTTGATACTATATATTACGCCACTGTGGATCTGCTTGGAGAGTATTGAATATAGCGTAAAGCTTTGCCGCCGCCAGTTTCATGGAATGAATTTAGACTTTTCACTTTTCGCTTTTCTTTTTTTTTACCAAAAATGCATTTTTGTGCGTTATCTATGCAACGTAGCTGTAATATGATAACGCTATAATCATGCCGTGAGTTACTGCTGCCCTCTCTGATCACACCAACATCGCTTGCTTCACTTGCGGCGTCTCGAATTCCCCAACAAACTGAGCTCACGTCACGATGTCATCAGGACAATTTCATTAGCCACAGCGCCATGTAGGAAACAGTCACGCTCTGTAAATCGCAAGCAGAAAGGCAAAAGACTTGTAAAACTCAGGCATTACTCTGCCTTACGTTGGTTTTGTATTCAGTAGTGTTTGCGTGTTTGTGACTGTCATGTTTGTCCACATATCCGCTACAGTATTGACCTTTGCGTGGCACGTTGACACTAACAAGAAGTGGTTAGTCAAAGTTGGTGGATATTAGTAATTATTACCTCCTTAATCAGATAAAACGACAAAGAGACAATGGTTCATGGAAAGGTATTGTTTATAGTCTCACTCTGCATGCTTTCCTGTCTTTCACAGTTGTATACCTGTTGTATGCCTGAGTTGTATAATGTCGTTTGCTAGTTTTTCCTTTTGAAAATCCCGTGACGCTATAGATTTCGGGAGGCATAACTACGAAGTCAAACCTCCCAGTAAGGTATGTAGAATCGTAAGATAGCTGTATAGAATAGAAACTTGTTATTTTTTACTGTGTGTACCCTTGCAATTAGCCTACGGGCATGAATTTACAAAATAAATACATACCGGACACAACGAAAAAAAATGACAAAATAGAAAGCCCGATAAAAACGACTAAAAAAACGTTAAAAAACAGCCGGAGCCTAAACCTCTGCTTGGAGAGTATAGGTGGTGAGGTTTGACCTCCACGCGCTCACACGTGTAGGTGGTGAGGTTTGACCTCCACGCGCTCACACGTGTAGGTGGTGAGGTTTGACCTCCACGCGCTCACACGTGTGGGTGGTGTTTCTACTGCTGACGTCATGAAAGGTCTAATTTTTCGGAGTTTTTCCTGGGCACGAATGACACGCCTTTGTTTGTCTTGTGACAGGGAAGGACGACAAAAGGCAGTGCCAGGTTCTACCCAGTGTGTTTATAGTTGTTGTTTGTCCTACCAACTCTCCGTTTGATCTCGTCTTCGTCAAGCGTAACGGGGGTAGTGGGGACACACCCTGTGTTTGTGGTCATTCCCAGGGACGGTACAATGATAGCATTGTAGCGTAACTCACTCTCTCTCACTCACTCTGACGTGCATGTAACATCGTGAGGGACTGTCACTAGCACCTGGAATTTGCCATAAGTCACCCTACATACAGTACACGACAAGTATTTGAAACTACGCGTTGATAGTACCAGAACAACCTGTATGTATGGAGCAGCAGCTGCCCAACACTGAAGTAGGTGGAATCTTTTACCAAGACTTTCTATGACGAATTCCGGCGTTTGGGTTGGGCAGTTTGAAGTGTTAAGTCGTTGTACTAGTTTGTTTTTGTTCTAGTTAATAGCTCCTTAATTCTATTAGTCCAAGATGTTTTGTCGATTTGATTTACTTGTAATTACATGGTAATGTAACCTTAGGGTTGTATTAAGTCCGGTTTGGTCGATCTAACAGTTGTCTCCTGGTCTGGTACCCTGTAACTTTAAACCAGGGTAGGATGGCACCCAGGCGAATCGTCACCGGCATTTCGCCAGAGGAAAAATGAGGAAGAAACACTAGCAAACCCCCTATCATAGAGCTGCACAAGAAGTAGAACACTTTTAACGTATTTTTGGTAGTCGTGGGCATTTCGCACAAAAGGCAGGTGACAGGAAAACTAAAGGTTTGTTTTTCTGTTTGTTTGTTTGTATTGCCGGCATGCCAGTATTGCGATACCCGGTAAACCGGCTATAGTTCGGCGTAATGCACCAGGTTTGTACTGTCCAAGCAGAGGTTAGGCTTCGGCTATTTTTTAAACGTTTCTAGTCGTTTTATCGGGCTTTCTAGTTTGTATTTTATCTTGCTGTGTCAAAACCTAACTTTTGGCTGGCGTACTTCAAGAAAAATGACAAAATAGAAAGCCCGATAAAAACGACTAAAAAAACGTTAAAAAACAGCCGGAGCCTAACCTCTGCTTGGAGAGTACCTGGTTTGTACAACACACGGGTTGGGTAAATGTAGGGGTCAGAGGTCGTCTCCCCCGGGTCACAACAATGCGTGTTCAGTGACAACAGCACCGATGGAGCTGTTACCATGGCAACTGTACTACCCATTCGGTTTGTTCATGTTACCATGGGAACAACTCCCGCCCAGAGGCATTCCATAGCACAGAACAATGGAAGTCTTTGGAGACCTCAGTGGGCCGGCGTTGTTGAAATAATTCACTTATCCTGCCGGGTTTAACTCCAAGCAGATGTTGGCGTCCTGGCTGTCAGAGAAGGGGCGTGAATTTGGGCGTATCCTTTTTCCTGGTCAAGCTCGGATACTCTTGCATAGATGCAGATACACGAAATGAAGTCCACGTGATGGTGAGATGACAAATTAAAGCATTTGCGTTCGTTTTTATGAGTCTGTATGGAAACCATACGCCGGGTACATAATCATCACTAACTGAATGAAATAAGTACCAGGAAATAAATCGCAACGAAATGAAACAAAACGATCAAAGATGTCGGGTGCCTGAAAACAGATGCACAGCCTTCCCCATGTCAAATGTCTCGCTTTGTAGTTTTCTCAACTTATTGCGGCGAAACGAAAACCAGCTGACTAGCGGCGGGTTGAGATGGTGTTCGGGTCGGAGGGGATGGAGTGGCCTTCACATGATGCGGTCAGGACTTTTGTTGGGCGGCCTGGGGTGAACTGGACATGACAGGTGGTCACTCTGGTCAAGAACTCTGGCCTTACGGAGGGAGGGGGCCTTATCAAAATGTTTCATGGCTCGGTAGGTGCGATGATACCCAGACCAGCTGATGGCGTAGATATGGGTTATGGTGGTGGAGTGGCTGTTCAGCGGGAGGGATAATTGATACAGCCTGCTGAAGTAGCTATGGAGCTAATTCTGACAAGACTAAACAGAGCTACATGACACTTACTCCCGCCTAGTAAATCTTCTACATGCGAGTTTCACTCAGGCCGCCCTGACATGGTATACAAGAGCTTTATTGCACGACAATTGTACATCATACAATGTATGGCAAAAACTATTACATAAAGTACAAAACAGAGGTATAGGATATAGCTTAACAACCTTGTTAACATAACAATAAGGGCTAACATAATTCCGTGATATAGTATTACAATGGAGTAGGCTAATCATTAGTTTCGGTATTCTGTCTAATAGCAGAGCAGTCATTGATATACTAGTATTTGCCTATTTTTGCATTATGGGAGTTCTGACATCTGAAGATATATACTAATCTGTTTGTAGCATCGAGTCTCTTGAAATCTGTTGTACTTGAGAAATATGAATAATTCATAACGTTAACTAGCGTATCTAGAACTTTCCAGTATGATGTAGGTGATAGTTATGTTTCTCCGGTAGGGGAATACATTTTTTTTTCCTTTCTTCTTCTGTCTGTAGCCAATCAGAGTAAGATATTAGCTGTTGTTGCAAATAAAAGCAATCAGTATCCAATCAGAGGTTAGGTTAAATATTAGCTGTTGTTCCAATATGACTGTTATGAGCATTTTTCTCGCATACAATTCTAATGGTATAGAATAGATCTACAGTCATCTACTAGTAATTATGTTAATGACCTGGACCAAAAACCAAGCAGATGTGGGTTTTTTTAATGCTCTCACGCAATACTAAAGGGCAAGCGTACTGGTAAAGTGCTGTCTACCAGTAGCTTGACAACAGGACTCGAGAAAAACATTCTGCATTTCCGCGAAAATGTTGCCTTTCTGTTTCATCATATGAGATTATTAGCATTTTCTCGTGTTTGAATTGCGGCTTTTTCTAAAATTGCAACGTCCTTGGTGAAAAAATTCTTGTTTGTCTGGGTTTTTGTCGGTTGAAACGGCCCCTAATGACTTGGTGCGATTCTGAAAAGCTCAACATTATGCAAAAACATGGATAAGATCCTGGGTGGCTTTGTGAGACGGCCAACCGTAGAAAACGAAAATCACAGTCCCTCTGGGTGTTGTTCTTGCATCTCTCTTCATTTGTAAAAGGCCATTCGTACCAGCACGTTCCGCTACATCGAGACTGGATGGACATAGGTCACTACAGAAGCACAATGTACAACCAAATCTGTTGGTATTTTAAGCTACAAAAGAACAAGCCAACGCAAGGCCAGCGTTGGCCACTTGTTGTAGGCACTGAACTAAGTTGAAAGAGATAGCATTATACGTTTAATTTTCTGTGTGTAGCTCAATCTGTTGCGTTTTGCGTCAAACTTTTGAAGGGGATTCGAAGGAAACATCACAACGATTTTATTTCGTGTTATTCCATGGCGTAACACAACAGATTCGTACTGAATGTTACAAGCTGCATATCTCAGATTTATTGATTCGCTCGCACCGGGAAGGACCTCTACTCTTTTCGATAAGTGCGATGGGTTCTTTAACGTGCTCGAGGTGTGGCTCTCCTCAAACACGGGACCTTCATTTAACGTCCTATCTGAGGGACGGCCCTAACCGAAGCTAGGTACTAATTTTCACGTGAGGGAAGTGAGGAAATTCGTGTTACGTGCCTCTTATTACTTTTCGGGTACTGTAAATGTATTGAAGTTCGCGGGGATTTAATTTCGCGGTAGCGGGAAAAAGGACTTTTCGCGGTGGATTTAAGTTCGCGGTAACACCATAGACTGCAATCTAATATCATGATAGAAAAATGTTCGCGGTGGTTTTAAATTCGCTGTGAAGTGGTCACCGCGAAAACCGCGAACATTAATCCACCGCGAACATTTCTGTATTTACAGTATCCGCTGGCACAGAGTACAGTTCTGTCTGATGTTTGTGTGATTATGAGATAGTTTGTTGTCATACGTTACTATAGTGCAGTAGTGTGAGTGTCCCATAGCTAGTCCCACAGTTCCAACAGAAGAGTATGGGTTCCTTTTATGGCCATGGCTGGAGGTGGAAGTATTTCACAGAATATGTCTAGCCTGACAGATAAGTCAGTCGTAATGAGGCAATCGGGTCAACTGTACCCAGGCCACGTGCGCCGCTTTGTGTTAGGTACTAATACAGTAGTTCAACTACCCTGGGAGCCAGCCAGGACCGGGTAGCAAGCGAGTTTTGTTCGGGGACCCAAGGCAGTCAGCCCGCCTATTTCACATAAGCACTCCGGGTAGTTAAAGCCTGAAGGAGTTATCGCTACCCTAGAGGTAATTAGTGGCAGGCCAATAGTGGCGCTTGCTCTCTAAAGAGAGCGAGGGATCTGACAGCAAGAGAGGAGCCACCAGACTGGCTAAGGGCAGGTGGACCTCATCGGGCTTAAACTCTGGGGCGCTAATAGGAAATTGGATGGGCCTGACTGTCTTGGGCCACCGAATAAGCAGTCCTAGCTGCCCGATCCTGGCTGGCTCCCAGGGTATGGTTCAACATGCGGAGAAAGTCTGCAACATGATCAGCTCAATCCTGCAAACAATGCTGATAGAGGCTCCAACCTATGTCACTTACTCAATAGTTAGTTAACATTCAAAAAGCACGACCATAGCATGTTCAGAACACGAGATATCCAAACAGGAAGTTCCGCTGCAGTACAAATAGCATGCCGCTATGGGGCTCAAATTTGTATCGTTTCGAGGTCAAACGAAATATCCATGCAATCCACCAAGAGCTAGCTTCTCGTGCTGTGCCGTTCATCCGCAAACGTACATACAGAAGGTCCCCCACATATGAAGTTTTCAAGATATGAATTATGAGTGTTTGGAACACAGCGATGATAAACATACAAATGTATTACTTCTTTACTGTTCAATTGGTATAGGGAATTTCCACAGGATCACATGAAACATGTTGCGTAAGTGGTCTAGTATGCGATCGAAAGCTATCGGAGAAAGAAGAACTCTAAATTACACTATTACTGAGCCGTAACATGGCTTGATATATTTGCCCTAAATTAAAATGCCTTGGCATGATAGAGCTACAGCTACGCAGGTGGCAAAAGACACAACAGTTCTTTTTCTGCATTTTAGACGCCATCATCAGCTTGATTGAATGAGAGATTTGTAAAATTTAGTTTCAGCTTCGATAAAAATACATTTTTTGTAGCTATCGTTTCAACATCTCCTGTGATATGTAACATGCTTCGTCATTGGCTCCCCCACTTGAATGGTTTCGGTTTCGCGGGTAGAAGTGATGTAAGACGCGTTTATAACGTCCGTGGAGAGAGGGAGACGTGAACATCGCCACAACTACTAGCCCCGACGGAAACTACTGCCTGGAGAATACTCATCCACCAGTTGTGCACCAAGGTACACTTTCTGGATTGTATAAAGTTTATTGCAAATTCTTGCCCGTGGGCTTATTACAGGTAACATGAGAGATTCAAACAGTGTCTACTCTAGTCTGAAACTAGTAAAAGCTAACTCTAGATCCTATGTCATTGGGGTTATTGGGTTCGACTCCTTTTTCGAAGACAGTGGAAGACGAAAGATCCCACCTTTTCCACTATGTGTGGGTTTTATGATGTTAGAAGGAGAATTCGTTTTCTTTTTGTCAGTGAAGGTAAAGAAGTTTGGGTGGAATTCATAAGACGAATATTGCTGTGTAATCGACAATTAAGTCTGACATCAAACATATGTGAAGAGTACAGGCGTATCCAGCATTTTTTTTTAATTTCAAATTTTTACCCTCTCCGAGTTCATAGTGAAAACAGCGAAACTAGGTCGGGAAGGACGTCACTGCAGACGTGCTAAAGGCTTTCGACAAATATAGTCGGGGTCAAGTCATGGTGTTGTGATAGCGGTGCCCCCGGGCAAACATACTCCCGCATAGTCCCAGATTACCTACACACTATGTGAACATGAGTTAAAAACACACAAGCCGCTTGCTACAGGGATGAGTTAAAAAACCTCTCTTTTTTAGTTTTATACGTAGCCCAGCGAAGGCCATGTTCACTGCAGCGGTCGCACAGTGGTCGGTGGTAAAAGTTTTCAGACGCAAATTCACGCCGATCGAAAAAAAAAAACATACGTAATACAGTCTAGATAGAAAGAAGAAGAAGAACTTTATTGCGCGACAATTGTAAAAGGTAAGATTTATGACAATCTGTATATACATGGGAGTTGAACTATATACTATTGCAAGTATCTAACAACTAATCTATTCTAATGTAACAGTATAAACAAATCTAGTTGATATTATAAATATTGGTCCATGGTCCATGTCCACTCTGCTCTGCATTTCATCAGGAAATGCAGAGCAGAGTGGACATGGACCATGTAAATATAAAGTATTCATCTGTCATTCAGCACATGATCCTTCTCACAGACGTGCACAGAAAAATATCTTCGGCTGTTTCAAGTACAATACTATGACGCACTACTTTATACTTGAATTACTATTGACCCCAGGGGACGCGGATAGATACTGTGTGTTGCGACCTTGGTGTTCAGTTGTACAGTGATCAATGCACAGCTGGCGCATCAACGGATACTTTTGTAACCCCAACTCCAAACAGATATTATGATTGATTCCACGTTTTTGCAACGTTTAGCTCGTCTGTTGAGTAGTGAAACTGTCTTTAACTCCATCTTCGTCTTCCCCTTTGGAGAGTTAGCAGACGGATAGAAAAACACAGCATTTGCGTTAGTAGACATGCGTTAGTAATCTCCAAGCAGATCCTACAATGGCATAAAATAGCACCAAACTGTCCAAGGAGTGCAGCCAAGAGGTGTACATTTGCCCGGTAGCAAAACACACTCCTAAGCCGGCTTCACTCCTCTGCCAGCTTTCTGTATCTTATGCTACCTTAGGATCTGCTTGGAGATTAAGGCGTTAGTACACACGCCGAAAATGCCACAAATTGACAAAGCTGACACAGACGATACATATCCTTGAAGATGAAGTTTGTTATAATAAATAAATAAATAAACTAGAGTTCGGCGACCTCATACCTCCATGAAAATTTAGAGCTTTTGTAGATTTCATGCAATTGACTAAGACATTAACATAATTTATGCGTGGTGTTGTTCATCATTGACTAACGTACACATGTTACAAGTATAAAATTCCAATCATTAGACATAAAATTTTTACATAAATTATGCAAATAAGTTCATTTTAACCATATTTGGTATCTGCTTATATTCCACCTATCATAGTTAATAAGTGTTACATTTATTGAAGTCCAGTTATTGCTAATAATGGTATTGTACAATTTCCTCATTAATTATGCAAATAAGGTCCTCATTTGCATAACATGTATATCATTATGAACACCTTTGCCTAAGCTACCTGCACCCCTAAAATGATGCCAATCCGTCAATCCTTTCTGCAGTTATCCTCTTTGGAATGTCTTGACAAAAATGCCCCTGCAGTTCCGAAATTACATGTTAGGGGGCTGAAATCTGCACCACTTTGTCATGACACTGCAAGCTAACTACCACCCAAATGTCAAGACTATATCATGTCCGGGACAAGAGATACATTGAAAAAACTGCTATTATAGAATATTCTCATTAATTATGCAAATTTACTCCTATTTTGCATAATTAGTATTTTATCTTGTACAACATTGTCTAAGGTACCTACATACCAAAAATCATGAAAATCCATTGTTCCCTTCTTGAGTTATCCGCTTCAGAAGTTTTTGACAAAAATGCCCCTGCTATCCCAAACCTAGTCGGTAGGGGGCCAAAACTTATGTCACTTATTCCTGAGCACAAGAGCTATCTAACACTCAAAAATCGTGACCATAGCGTGTTCAGAACACGAGATAGCAAAACCGGAAGTTGCGCTGCAGTACCAAGGAAAGCCGCTAGGGGGCCCAAAATCTAATCACTTCTAGCTTTTATCACACCCTACCAACACACCAAGTATGAAACTAATCCATCCAGCCGTTCTTGAGTTATCTTGTTGACAGACAGACAGACACACACACAAACGCTGGGTAAAATATAACCTCCATGACATTTCATGGAGGTAATTAGAAACTCCCAGTCTGTGATACGCTCAGAAAACCTCTACTTGCTTACGGTAGCTAAGCCCCTAGAAACATTGGAATTCTGCCAAAATTTCCCACAGAAAACATTGTCCAACTCCTCGAGGTAAGAAATTACATTTTCTTCTTGTCAATACAACAAAAGTTGCCAAAAATGCAAGCAAGTTAAAGCTTTAACGTGTACCAGAGGTACGACAGAGGAAGAAAGTTGTGACATGCGAAACGAATCAGATGCAAGTGTGCCAATACCCTTGGCTGAAATTTCTTGAGCCTTGAAACGAATAAGTAGACGTTTGTCCTTGAAGAGGATAAGTAAATGCACGTTTGTCCTTGAACCGCCTTGGCTGTTTGCCAGTTTCTGAGACCCTGTCCGACCGCTAACTTGGACCGATTAGGTCACCATACACAGCCTTTTCTGTACAAATAAACAACGATAAATCGTTAGCTTGCCGAAGTTCGCCAAGAAGGTTATATTTTCGCCAGCGCTCGTGTGTGTATTCATCCGTGCGTGCGCGCGCACGTTGTGTGTGCCTGTTCGTCCGTCCGTCTGTGCGCACGATAATAATAATATTAATATTTTTGTGTGTGACTGTGAGATCTTGATCAGACCGAGCCTAAGCATCATCCTCCGTAGTGACCGCTAGCTCAGTTCTTTCGCTTGCTAACCACAGAGCGTAAGGATTGAGCCAGCGGTCACTACAGTGGATGGTTCTCAGGTGATATTAGACCTCAAAGTAATCAATTTTTGTCCCTCTAGCGGCTTTCTAAAGTACTGCAGCACAATTAATGGTTTTCATATCTCCCGTTCTGGACAAACTATGGTTAGCATTTTGGGTAATAAGATTAGATAGTTATTGTAGTCGGGAATACTTGACATATTTTATTTATTTATTAATCTTTCAGGGTAGTCCCTACAGTTTTGATAAACTAATTTCCAAGGGAGGCCAATAAGTTTGGAACTTCTAGTGGCTTTGATTGGATTTGCAGGGGGCGCTTTAATTGCAGACTTTGAAACAGAATACGTCAAGTGGGGATGAATATTAATGAATTTAGATAATTTTTGCTCGATTTGTGAGAAGACCGACTCAACTGTATGTAGATTATGCAACTTAGGACTTGAATCGCATGCTCAATGAGGAATCTCTATACATAAATTGTGTTGAATGACAGGAGCTTCATACTCGGTACATATGTTGTAATGATTTGGCATTGGTTTTCCCCTAGCCTTGGATGTTGAGTTTTGAATTTACAGTAAAAATCCCCGGCGTGCGCTAATGAACTAGGCGGGCGTGCTATACTCCCACCACCGTAGAGCTATTGGCGAGCTCAAGAAGGTATAGCCACCAGGCTGCGGAAACGCCCTCCACTGTTTTAGGCACAACTAACTGGGGTTCAAGGTCACTAGGGACACTGTGGAGAAAACTAACTAGCGGTCTCACCCTTGCCACGCACCCTGACTCGCTCAAACCCCTTCAAAGAGAAACGCAGACATGTTTACACCAGTGGGTGAACTCCAGGCCGCATGTCTGTGGTTAAAAGTCATAAGATATGTTAGACAAGACGAGCCACAGGTGATGCCTTCATGTCACCTGACGCCATATTGGAATCAGACGTATTGCAAACTTCCCGCCTTGTGGTGCCGACTTAGAAGAGAAAAATGTCATTTTCCTTTGCGATAAATTTCCATTCTAGCTTGTATGGGCTCCAACGACTTGGGTCTTTTCGGTCACTTTGTGGAATTGTAGACATCCCACTTCAAGGCCTTGGGCGAAATCCTGGATCCAGTTTTCACGTACCCAGACTTGTATTGGCAGACAAGACAAGGAATGTGGTCTATACTCTGTTCTGTACTAAAGCCTTCTCATGTAGATTATTCTTAGGCCGCCCGACAAAACCTTAGATTGGACATATCTTTGCAGCACCGAACTTTAGTCGACAGGGGGCGCCTGCGCTGTCCTTAAATATGGACTGAAAACTGTTGTATCTTCCCTTACTAGACTAGACATTGTGTCTGAGTTTGATTTAGTCCCCTCGCCAGTGTCAACTATCACAAAGTGGGTGGAAAATCGGGACCGCCGGGGAATGTCGAGTCCAGCCCGGCTCAGTCCTGACCCTGTCCCGCTGAAACACTGCCGGCATGTTTCTCTCACTTCTGCGGCTCACGGGGGTGAAAGTTGCGGGCCCTCCCCGCCAAATTAGGGGTTGATTTGTAAAGGTGGTTACTTCAGTAAAAGTAGCCGACTGGTTTTCATTAGAGAGTTGGAGTTTTGATTGATGCGTCTGGACTTTCTGTGGTAAGCCCGCGTCTGGTGTAGGGTTGATCCGAGGTGAACCGGCAAAGGTTCAGTTAGAAAAATGTGGGCTTCATTTTTACCGCCCTGCTCTCCATTCTAACACGCATATCTGTGTATTATCGCTTCTTAGAATATACAATGCTAGGATTTTGTTCTTCGGGTTCATGACATGTATGCATGATTATATGGCATCGCTCTGAATATTCTATCGTTGCTGAGGGCTTTTCCTCGGATCCCCTACAAATTATGAACCTTTGTCTGTTACAAATAGTAGAGTGCACACGCTGTTTTTCATAGCATAAATCACAAGAACAGGTTGCCAATATATATAGAAAGAAACGACGCTCATCCTGCAGCGGTTCGTCCCCGGGCTGTGATTAACGGTTGATCCCGTGGTGTTTAATACTGAGCATGCCCCCGCGCGGGTTGTGTCAGCAGTGGTGAGCACTCAGCCTTCCGCACACGTACTCCCACACCCGCCGTACCGCACACGTACTCCAGTCCCACACCCTCCGTACCGAGCCGCTACTGTAGGACAACACGCTTTTACTATGTGTGATGAAGCCACTGAAGTGTGACGCAGGTTGGGAGAGCTGATTGATTGACAGGTGAAGTGGACGACAGGTACAACAGCCAGAGGCCCGTCCTGGTGCAGGGAGAGAAGGGGCGGGTAGGAGTGGATGGACCGTAGTGCCGAGGCGGTGTGTTTCGGGCGGTGACAAGGGATGGATAGCCTGGAACTGGTAGGTAGTGCACGATGTATGGAGGAGGGGGATTCGCCTTGGTCATAAGCAAACGGATTTATGTGACAATTCCGGTCGCAGAAAGGCTTAGCTTTACAATTGGCTTGTGTAGCAAAACAGGCAATTCTGTCTTCTGGGACCGTTTTGAACCAAAGACATACACTACAACGTAGCTGGATGTCTACCGGTGCGTGGCTTTTATATCAGCCATGATGTCCACGTATTGATCCAATTTCCATGGCGCAACTGACGTTACGTGACCTTTATTCGGCGTGTACCTATATTCGTTTCTTAATTCAAAACGGGATATTCAGGAGTAATGCACGTACGCAGAATTGCAAACTTGAGAGACTTATGTGCTGAGAACACTGAGTGCATATAAGGTTCAATAACACACATTCCTCAATAGATCTACTCATTTTTTAAAGTAACGAATCTAGGTACACAACAAATCATATGTGATGTCATATCAGGCTTGTACAAAAATTCATTCATCTACATCTTATTTGTTGTCGCTATTGTATCGATAACTTATTTTATGACTGAAACGTTTCATATACTTCGTGCAGTGTTACACAGTGTTACCGCTACAGTGTCATCGTGTAGTCAGTATTCTATTATTGACCAACGTGATAGTAATTAGTTATGACGGGATAATCTTCTAACAGAAGGTACGGGAACCCGTGTTGCTTGAATGAATCGTTCAACCGAAAATAGTTTCATCAGGTTTGGTAGAATAGAGGATATAGGAGAATTGTGACGAAGGTGTCTGAGAGACATCGAAACGTAAGCAATGTAAGTACCCGCTTGTTGTGTAAAAAGAATTCTCCTATATCCTATGAATCGTTCAAGTTTGTAGGTTTGGGCATTTATGGTTGTCTCAGTCAGTACAAGTGACAGGCCCTTGAGTACCTCCTTGTGCGACCATAATACGCCCATCAGACGATATTCCACCCGTATCACCGACACCTTGTGTCTTGGCTGAATCTGAAGCAGGTTATTACAATTAGCCCTGCGCCTTTCTTGAGCCGATTTTGGATGGAGCCGTCGCTTCAATATGTCAGCTTTACGACTTGAAACAGTCGAGCAGCGAGTCCACCGGTGTGAGGTCAATTGGAGATGAATTTGAGCCGAACCGGGCATGTTTCTACTTGAGTTTTCAGTCGTATTGTACTAAAGGCTGTGGTCTGGCTTTTGACTTTGATACAGCCTGGCCTGAGAGTCATTGCCTTGAATTGATTAAGAGGTAAATATATATTTTTTTTGCACTTTTCATCTAGCCCCCCCCCTTGAAATATGGCAAGATATTTAAACAGTGAGGCCGAATAAACGCAAAGTCCTTTATCATCGGCACTATCAGACGAATTGGTTGTGAGTTTTACATGTAAGCTCGTACATGTACAGCGAATACAAGGCGGTCTGGTGCTTAGAATTATTGACCTACAATCAAAAGTGCCCCTTTCTCTCGGCTCATGCAAAAATGAGTACCCAGCTTCAGTTGAGGCGTCCCCTCGAATATGGGTTCGGTGTTTGATGAGAGCACCTTAAAGAACCCACCACACTCAGTGATAACAGCCCATGTAGGTGTGAGTGCAAAACCGGTGTGTTCTGCCTTGAGGCGGTTTACAAAGCTATGCGAAACAAGCTAAAAATTCTAGAGGAGCCCGTGTTGGAATTAAAACCAGCGCACTCCCGCTGCGAGTGACGTTGACGGCATACTTAAGTGTTCAGCTGTATGTTTACACTGATTGGAAGCCTTTATTCTGGACTGTCTGTGTTAGTTCTGGTACGAACACTCTTATTTCTACAGCGGACGTCACCTACCGATGTTTTCTTACCGCCCAAAATAGTTACTTTCTTAGTCAACTGTACCTGGCACCTACCGGGACCTATGTTGGTTTGTCTCTGTAGTCAACTTAGCAAAGCGATTTGATATCCTGTTACTGTGCTGTTGTTGTGTTAAAGTAATGCTAGTAATGCTGAAGTACAGGACATGCCATTTTGAAGTATATATTCGGTTTGTTGGTGGTGTAAAAGGTAGGTAAAGGTAGTCCTTATTGATGCCATAGGCGTTGTACATTGATATACACTGTCGAGGACATGGTACGAGTATTTGCAGGCAGGGCCCACAACTCTCTTCCCACCGCCTTGTACCTCCCAACCGAAGTCATTTACCCATTTTTACACCTGGGAGGAGTGAGGAAAGTCGTGTTAAGTGGATTTCCCATGTGCACATCATCGGTGGCATGTCAGGGGATTCAAACCCACTACCTGAGGTTTCTTGGTCAAACACAAAATTACTGTGTCACTGAACTGAATAGAAAGCGAACCAATATTTTAATCCACTTTAGCACATAGCCAGTGATGCACAAGTCGTTCTATTTGCGGGCTCTGGTAGCTCAAGTAGCCGAGCATATTTCTCTCCATTATTTTGGTGTAATTTGGCTGTTCCGCGCTGTTGCCGCTCCCCTCCGGAACGGCAATTTGGCCCGTTTGCATATTCGATCGTATATCGACATGTGCGTACCGCTACCTTTGTCTCAATGATCAAATGATATAATTGCTGATATGATGTTTGTGAAATGTGAAGCTTGTCTTGAATGCAGATACAGTGTGATTGAATCACACACAGTAAGTTTAGAAAATTACCATTATCTACCATATCAGTATTAGGGGAATACCATAACGTTCCTTTTTGCCTCTCGGTAGAAATGTTTCATTGATTTTCTTAAATATCCTTAGATTTCACTCAACTGTAAAACAATCATGAACCAATTTGCGTGTTGAGCACCATCTGTTGTTCTCTTCTACAATTATCATATAACGATTGTATACACGCATGTCTACGTTGACTTGTAGTGTTGCAGGTATGCGTAGAGTAAATAAACCAAATACGTCATGATAATTGCATCTCGGCCAAGTGCTGATCGGATTCGGCACTACTTTATTTTTGCTGAAGTGATTTACGGCACATTTACACGCCCTACATAAAGAACGGCCCGACAATTTGTCACGATCGCCCTAAAAACTATAAACATGCCACTTCCGAGAGACCGCCAGAAATAACGAGAGAGGGAAAACGTCAATACGGTCAGTGGGGAGTCCGGCCGCCTCCATAACATTATTCCTGGCCGGGCGAAGGCTGCTACCTAGAGGTCTATAATTTCATCTGATGGTCTTCTACCCCGTAAACAGGGGACGGTACGGGAAACCGAAGTTCACGGTTGATAAAACATGATAGGGGTTCTCGTGAACATGATATACGGACCCGCTGCTGTAATCCTGTGTGATCTGGCAGAAGTTCAAGGGTTGGAGCGGATCCAGTTTGTGGTGCCCACTGTTCAAGTCTCCTGTGTAACAGGATCATGCATGGTTCCTCCAGCCAAGCGGTTTCTGCAAACAAAACATGTGTCTCTTACGGGCCTGAAGTGAAGGGTTAGATGTGTATATCTGAAGAGATGAAGGGAGGGGGTTTAGTTCCCTTTTTTTAAAGTTCGGTTATGTTTTGCTTTTGATAAGTGCAATGGCCTGGTGCAAAATGTATAATTATGAGGAATACATCTCCGAATTTTACCGTACATTTGTCATATACACATCGACTTTTGCCGTAACAAATTCAATTGCTTGTAATCACATTCAAACAATACGGCGTTTTCACGCACATACCGACGCGTGCGTCAGCTGTCTGTCGCAACACGTCAGCTGACGTTGCAGAACGTCCCGTAGGTCACCTGTCAGCCGAAGTACGTGCTGTGCGTCAGCTGTCTGCCGCAGCACGTCGTGTGTACGCCACCTGTCTGACGCAGTGCCCCGTGTGCGTCAGCTGTCTAGCCTCATTACTGCATCCTCTACAAACGTCGAGGCATTAAACTGGAGTAGACGCCTGCATCAATAGTCGATGGTGCAGACGACAAGCCTCAGCGATAATCTGGGACAATTGTAGCCCGGCTGTGTATTGATCAGGGGCTCAGACAGGGGTTCCGCTGTGGAGTTCTGCCTGTTCCAGATTCCATCAAACCAAGTTATATGGCGAGTCGGCGCCGTAAATTGTTTTGACGGCACCTCCAGGGTAAAACCTCGATTAATCACTGAGAAATATGTTTGGGCCAGCGCGGGTCTGTAGAATAGAGATCACACAAAAGGTTAATATCACGGTATATCATTACATATAACCATAAAAAAAGAATTATAAGTGATAGTCCAGGCGAAATAAAGGTTGCGTAGAAGTCAACGTTTCCATTTTAAGTGTCTTGGTGGGAATGTAAGAGATTTTGACAACTGAAATGGGGAAATTTCTGCAATGTACTGTAATAATCGATAAAGAGTCATTCGATACCGACAGCATAACGTCGTAATATTCATAATTGTGACAGAATCATCGATGCGTTCCATGCTTTGTTGATCAGCCGTGAATGGAAATGCGGCCTTTGATAGAGTCCTATGACTACTCGACTGTAGTGTTTTATAATTGTATCGACCATCCTAATATTGACGTATCGCCCTTACTTCTGTCAACTATCACCAAATCCGCTAGACCTTGCTGTCGTGCTGTCCGGAATGCAGTTGTCCAACCTTTCTATGTAAGAATAGGACAATATACTATAGACAGCGCAATTTCATATGGTTCCAGAAACTCCTTATCCTGTGCAGCTTGTTTTAGGTACACAGCTAACAGAGCTTCACTTGTTATTTACACGAAGGTCTTTGTTCTTGATGATATTTTACATAGACTACACATTCCTATGTATCATTCATTCATTGTAAGAGCCACATTTTGCTATTCAATACGATGGTCTGCATGGTAGGGGTTGTTCTGTTGGACGGTATCTCTTATCGTGAGAAAAGCGTGAGAAATGTGACCCAGTCTGAACTCATCTCTTCCATACATGTCTTTTTAACCTTGTGTAAGATAACATGTGGAGAACCTTATCATACCCAGCTCACCAAGGACACGAATGGTCCAAAACGGTTGACCAGACGTGTGATTGAATCTGCACAAACTACGGCTGTCCATCACAATTAGCAGTTAAACCAATTATGAGAGCTGCATTCCCGTCAAATATTCGCTGTTTCATGTTTGCATTTTGCATTTCTGCGTTTGCATTTCCAAAGATTCTATGTCGTTGAATTATGATTACGCCGTAATCATTGTAAACACCGCATTAACTATCTACGTACTAATGCTTTACGTTTGGGACCGCATCAGTTAGCAGCGACACCTATGCTGCAGTGCAGTTGAATCAGTCAGAATTGCCAGGAGGAAGGTGTCTGAGTGACGGTCACACAAACTGCAGAATCTTGTAGCAGTTATTTACCAACGTGATGACACTATTCGTGGATGATAACATAGTGTTTTTGTCCTGGTGTTTACGTCCATGTGTACGTCGTGCCAGTTGAACTTAGTTAATCGGCTGACCTCGTCCATGACCCATCGCCTATGACATTCCTCTCCTATCATTCACCCTTCTCTGCGTTTTGTCTTGTTTTGCGTTTTTCGCCTGTCTCCACTCAGAGCCAGGAGCCATATGTTTCTTTTCTGGGGGCCAGCCCGGAATCTGGGCGGATAGTTTACATACTTCTCCCCGCTCTCTGGAGATTACCTGGAGCCTGACATGTGCCAAGATTGTTTAGAAAAGGACGAAGGCCTTGGAAACAGGACATTTGGATTTGTGACCTCAGCGGGAAAATTGTAGGTATTTTTAGCTCAAATTTCCAATGTCTGATATCGTATGTTGAACTCTATGCCTGCTGTGTTTAACTTAGTAAGTGAGTGGGTGTAACTGTCCTTTTCCTTCAGTGACCTTGTAGAATTCGTAGAATTGGTTTTGTCTGTGAAGTCTAAACTATGACTTGCAGATGGATTTTTTTTGACACAAAAAGCCGTAAGCGGCCAGGGACCTTGCCGTGTGGACCACTCTTTCTCTGTGCTTTGTTGTCTGTTTGTTATGTTTTTCTTCAGCTGTACATTTACCTTTATGTTTTAGCAAAACTACAAAAGATACCCCAAAAACAATAATGCACGCAAATTGATTTTTTTCAAAAGTGGAACTAGAAGAATAAGGTCCATGACAACAATGACAATCCAAGACTCACAGAGGATTCCATGTAATAATATAGGACTAGAATAGACATTTCTTGGTTAGTTCTCGTCGGCCTGACCTGACCAGGTTAGGACAGGTATGGTATGCTGTGAGGCCGCCATGACACGCCCGGGGAGGTAATAGTTATGACCTTCCTGGGTACCACATGTTGTATGTGTCAGCCTACACACGCCCACTGCTACTACTAGTACTAGTATGCTCTTTAAGCAGAGGTTAGGCTCAGGCTGGATTTTGAACGTTCTTTTTTTAGGTGTTTTTGTTGGACTTTCTATTTTGTCAGGTGTGCCATGATCAGTGCCACACAAAATCCTTAAAATCCTTCTTTTCCTTGAAAATGTTGGCCCAATCTGGAGACTTTTGGGGGAAGAAGAGAAAGGTAGGGTTGGCTTTCCTATTTCGGTACCACAAATTGTTCAGTTGACCAGTTTAGTTGGCGTAAAGACACATGTGAGTTGTTGGGTCTTGCGGATGGACACAGGAGAAAACTTTGGTCAAACCTGAGGTTCCATCCTAGAGCGAGCTTTTCTCAGAGTTTGAGCTGAACAACCCCGTTTTTCATGGTTTTAAATGAGACAATTGTGCCATTCTGATGTTGAGAAGATTTTTTGAGATTGAAATTTGGGTAAGTACTTTAACGAGGTCTTGTTTTAGTGCTCATTATGCTAGGCTCCAATGGGGGAGACTCAAGACAATTGTCCCTGTGGATTTTCACTGATCGATGCCCAGAAACATAACCTCGGTGGGTCTGTGACAAAAGATATACGACGTCTGGTCGAGGAGGTTTCACTGCAATTAGCTCCTGTGCCATTCCGTGAACTTGGGGATACTAGTACTAGTAGTAGACTGATTGCATCTGCATAAGGCCCAAGAAAAATAGCATTGTGTTTCGGATAACGGTCCTGAAGAATAGGGTCGATCGGTAGGGATTCTCTTATTGTAGATTTCAGCGGAAGTGATCCACCAAACACAGCATGACAATGCAAAACGGAAATGATGATGCAATGACATTGGTATTTCCAAGAACATATTTTGCACTTGGATTATGCGGGGTTTCAACATACAGGGGACCCAAACATATATAGGTACAGAGCGGGCATGTTATAACACTTTCGCTACTGAAACAGTAGACTTTGGAAACTAATTCTACAACGTTTTCATCATTCCTATGTCAAATCGAATATTTTATGTGACTTGCTAGCGATGAACCCCTCCCCACAAAAAAGGTAGAGTCGATTCCCAGTCGACAGTTTTTGCAAGAGTCGGTCGAAAACACTCCATTTTCCCAGTCCTTAGACAAACCTGGCTGAGCACGAGGGAAAATGGCTTTGTTGGTAGACATAGATTAAACATACACGTGAGGTTAGAACCTAGATCGTGCAGCAAGTACGTGGTAGTTATGCATTTTACATAAGCTGACTGACATCAGTGCTGTACAGTTGGTATAGATCGCATGTCTCCGGTCACAAATATGCAAATGAGGATGCAGAAAGGTGCAGATGGAGTCACGGAAGTGATCAGACGTTTCGAAGAACAGGCTCGTTCAACATTCCGAGTACGCATGCGCAAGGTCAAAGGTCGAGGCACAATCAAATCACGCTATTATAATACAGTAGAAGCCAGTTAATTGCACATCGGATTAACGCACACTTCTGTTAACTGCACGGAATCCCCAAATCCCAAACCGGTGCGGTCCAGCTAGATAACTTCGCATTATTGCACAAGTCGGATAATTGCACGAAATTTACTGGCGAATAGGCCGTGCAATTAAGCGACTTCTACAGTATTATGCAAATCATCCGACCGCGTCGGAGTCTGGACATGTATATAAAGAAAGGTCGAGACAGGAACCTTATGCAGGCGTACTTGGAATGGTGAACGAGCTTGTTCAGAACATTTCCCCTTCCTTCTGTAGTCCAAATATAGTCCCGATTGGTCCATATAATCAAGGAACAGTCCAACCGATTTGCCTTTTAACTTGCTTCCCTCAAAGCCATGAGAGTCTTCCTTAGGAGAGCTTGTAGCAGCCCGGCTGAGCGCCTGTTCTTTGTGGATAAAGATGTCATGAAGCCGACTAAGGAGCTTGGGTCTACTGATAACCGGTCAGGCCATCATGTGTGCCTTCTGTCTATTGTTCAAGGGTTTGCCGATTGAGCTCCTCTTTCACTTGCTGTTTCCTCCAGCTGTTGGCGGGTCCGCACAAGGGATGTCACGGTGATGGCAAATGTTCTTGATGTTTATGTTCCTTACGCTAACGCTTGTTCAAAGAATCTGGTGCTTTTCATCTTATAAATGTACTCAATTACATTCAGGTAGACATCCCTTAATGTGTACAAATAGGTTTGGTTGGTTTGGTTTGGTTTGATTTCTTCAGTTCAAGTATGAAGTAGTACACAAACAGTTACTGTGGAATTCGAATCACGGTAACAGAGGCAGGGGAAGACCATACCGCGGAAGTCGTATATTAAGTAGCTTGCTGATGACAGCGGTTTGGACTAGCCTGATTAAATCTCGCTTATAGCAGCCCGCCAAACATCCGCCGGCCAGTTACAGCCCTGGACAGCGGAGTTTGTGTTACACAGACTACGGTTTGGACCTCCAGCAACTTCCCGCAGCGATGGATGACAAAGAGGGGTGGAGGAAACTAGTAATGCGGAGACTCCGAGCGAGCTCGCGGGAGAAAGAGAGAGTATTCAGATCTACAGATTCGCAGTGAATACGATCATACACCGCTCGTCCTGGAGTCCAGCAATATACAAATCTGTAATTCAAACGGCAGGAGCTAATCAACTCATTTGCCTATTGGACTTCGAGAAAATGTCATTTGTTTATCAATTCAGAGGGCATATATCTGCTCTCCAACAACATCATTGTCGCTGACGAAAGATAACGGATGTTATCTGAAACGTCTGGCCGTTTCCAAAATCATATCCAGTTGCTTGAGTACTTGCTTATTATCGTATCTTATTACCTGGATGTCTAACCTTCATCGACGCATCGCCAAACAGTTTCACAATGCACTGTAAGTGTGATAGGGTATCACCCAACAGTTTCTCAATATACGCTGCGACTGGGTATCGCCCAACAGTTTCGCAGCACACAGTCCGATAGGGTTTCTCCCTTCAGTTTCACAATGCACAGTGCAGTAAGTCCAACATTTTGACAATGTTCGGTGCGGCAGGATGTCACAATGCACACTGCGACAGCCGACAGGGTATCGCATGGCACCGTCACTATCACGTGCACTGTCACGATTGTGACACTGACGAGTCGTGGCGGGTGGTTCTGTTTGCGTATCCCATCATCATCCGTCTATTAGCGCGAAGGTCGACACCGAGTAATGCCAGTTATTCTGTAGCTCGCTGTTCCACACAGTTTCTACCGATGGTGGTAAGCACTAAGCACCCCTACTTTGTAGATGACCCAGATGCGCGCTATACATCATTTTTGTCGTTCAAACATCTACAGTTTCTTTTTTGGATTCCAAGTATTTATGTTGAAGAGAGGGTTAGCTATAATTCATAACGTCTTCAATACGTTACACTTGGCAATTTCGAATGATATTTCCAAATACGTTACTACGTATCTGACGCGTGATAGTGCTGGTAATATAGTGGTAGCTGAACTGCCGTTTAGGTTTTGTTTTCTCTATAAACGAACACGAACAGAATGGGCTGCTATTTTCAGCCGGAAATGGTATGTGTGCAGTGTGTTCGCCTAGTATGCAGCCTTGTACAGATTCGATCCGTTTCCACGATGTGTAGCGGATATAATCCTAAAGACGACTGAATACAAGGTTATTTCCGTGTTTCTATAACTAATAGTAACAAGGAAATTAACTTGTGTAAGCTTAACAGTGTTAGGATTACACATGCCTGAGAAACAGAGCACGTTTCCTTTCTTCTATATTTCTGTTCAGCCAGTTGCGTTCTTCTGCGCCATACGACCATGTTGATTCGATTATATGGAAGACATCATCTTGGTGCCCGTAAACTGACGCAAGTTTGCGAAGAAAAATTGACCAAAAACAATGAAATTTCAGTAGCCAGGAAGGCTGAAAAAATAACTAAACACAGAGACAATGGTATACTGAACAATAGGTGCTTCATACAACAATAGATATGTTCTCTGACATCTGTGACTTTGGAATTGACTTTAGCATTCTGCGATTTTGATATACGTTTACCGATATGGGACACCCGGTAAACCAAGTAGAATGACAAACAAGCTAGTACTAGTGTGAACGAACCTTTATCTTTTATGTCACATAGCATCCCCACAACCTCACAATTGCAATCCCCTCCTTGCTTATATTGTTTAGAAATAGCCAACACTAGTATTACAGTAGAATATTGTTCATAACTGTCCATTGCCACTTGTATATCTACTATGTTTATACCGTGCGCTTGCAATTAGCCCTCGGGCACGAACTTGCAAGTAAACTTCACTATATTATGTAGTTTTATGTGTTATGATATTGTAATGATGCTGTTATGTATTTGATGTTGTACAATGTTATGTATTGTACAGGCCTACCTAACTAAGAACATGTCAATGACCCCGAGTGCTAGTTCTAGTAAAGCAAGTAAAATGAAAGTGAAAGTGAAGGTTAAGTTTACTTGTGTGGGTGTGTCGATAATAACGTTTTTCTCTTTGTGTATGTTTCAGAGGCTGAGTAGTATTATGCAGCTGCGGTCACGGCGATGCGTCCTGGTACTGGGCGTGTCCATCGTGTGCAATGTAGTCCTGTTCCTCCGCGTCATGCAGCCACGTGAAACCCACGTGTCAGAATTCATCCGTAAGGAAGGGGAATTCCAGGATCTCCGGGCAGCTGCATTACAAGCACCTAGCAAGTGGGTGGGCGTCTCCTTACTATGCACATCCCTCTATACAGAGACATCCAACAGCGAAACCGCCTGTCTGGATGTACCCTGCTTTCTCAACCGTCACTCTTAGTTCCTGACCGGCCTTCTTATAAATATGAATGAGCTTACCCTTATATATGCGAGATCCCTTTTGGAAACTGAAAGGCCTATTCTCTGATTGGCTGACAGATGGTTTGTGGCGCCGGCGCCCACAGGAACTAAGAGTGACGGTTGAGAAAGTAGGGTACATCCAGACAGACGGTTTCGCCGTGCGATGTCCCTGCATATGAGGATAGACAAATACAAAGACAATACAGACCGAATTGAACATGGTCAGAATAAGAATCAAGTCCAGCTTGTAATAAATCCAGTTTTTCTGTTGGAAATTACAGTTCAACTTTGACCCAAAATGGCTTCTACCAACACGAACTTTGAAGTTATTATCAATATGTAAGAACTGTACTTTTTTTTTCACAGATTAACGGATGATGAGAGTCATGCCATCCCCGGACCAGACGAGACGGCCTTCCGTTCTCTGGACTTCCAGCGGACAGAAAAGGAGGAAGCGATTCCAAAATCTGACGATGAAGAAGAAGAAGAAGATCCACAGTCTGATGATAAAGACAGTGTAGACAACAACAGGGAGGAGGATGAGAAGGTGATGAAAGAAGTTGCCAAGGAGAATGTTTTCCATGATGCGGGGACGAAGGACAATGGCACGGCCCCTGCTACCACCTCCCCGCCTCCAGAAGCTGTCCCTACAGACAACCCCAACTGGGTCTTCAACAGGACGGCTGCAGATGAGTTCAGGTAACATTGCTTTCTCTATAACTACTCGTACTGCACACCTTAACTCAGGTTCAAGTTCAGGTCCGGATTCAGGACCAAAGGTTTTGTTTTAGTTCTGGACTTAAATGTCTCCGGACCTGTATATGTGTCCTAAAAATACATTTTGGCCACGTGTAAAATTGCATACTGGCACAACTTTTAAATGCAATTTGAAAACTATACATGCAAAATGAAAAATAACAGTACACACAAAAACTGAATAATAAATACACAAACCACAACATTTTCATCGTTGGTCATCAAATTTCACGATCTATGGAAGGTTCTAGGTGCTTAAGAACAATTTTGTAAGTCCTGAACTTTTAGGTTTTTGGGACTGAACCTAAACGTTCTTTACAAGTCTAGTTTCAGACCGGTGTACAGCTACGGTGTACGTACATAACGTTTTTTTTTTAAATTCTATTTTATTGAAATAAGGCAATACAGAGGATATCCCAGGCATCAATACTGATGCTTTTTGCCATGGAAAATACATACTTTATTATACAGTGGAACGTAATGATGTATTATCAGCGGGATTCACGTGTTTGCACTGTTGGTGAAACATGCCTTCATAATCATGTTTTAATTATAAATGCTATTCTTTCTAACGTTATATGACGAGAAACATATTTACGGGATCAATTGCGTTTAACTATTTTGTCTCTTGTCCCTTTTGTTAAGCTGATTAGGTTGTGATTATAGAACTATGAAACTCTTGTTTTGTGCATAGTGAAAAGTAGATTTTCTGATTTTTTTACGGGTGATCAATAAGTTCTCGGCGTCACCCAGGCACAACTCACATGTTCGAGCACAATTATATAGCAAACGTTTAAATATCATTGTGGGAAAGTGTAGAAAAAAAGGATGTAATCAAGACTGTGTTAGCCGAGTTCCTCATGCCATAAAATCTTCGAAGGCATTGTCAAAATAATTGATGAGGAGTGAATCCTTTCAACCGTAAATGCGCCTGCAAAGTAATGATTACAATTATAGACATTAAAGACAAAATGCTTTACTACTGATAACCAAAATTCGAGCTGTGCACCTTAGTTGGCGCTAAGTTATGTACGCGCATATATATTTGAATAAGTACATGTTGTTTCTATGATATGTGTATATGTATTTCTGTATGTGTACATTCTTACAGGAGATTACGAGAGATCTGTGGTTTTTGTTTTATTAACTGATTTTGGTGCATGGTCCCAATAGAGGCCCGTCGTCCTCGCATACCCACTTACACCATCGGTCAGCTCCTTATCGCTGGCCATGTGCGCTCTTTATCCACATCCGACAGACCAATAGATAACATTTAGGTGATTTCGTTAGCTATAGTTTAGGGCACTTAAGGTAATGCAATAGATAGAGTAATCTTTGTCCTTTGGGAATACGCATCTCAAGTGGTTTTGAATGCCAAGATGGAACCGGATACCGATTGGTATGGACAGTGGCTAGCAGCCACACGTCATCATATATTCATGCCGAGTTAAAAACACGTACAGTCCATTTACAGATAGAGATCGTAGGGGGGGTCTCGGGATTTGCATACTGTCAGATAGAAATGGTGGGATATTTTGCCAGCAGCTATTTTCATTCCGCACACGATAGCAGTGCCACTATTTCCGTCTGACATTTGGGGGCACAGGGTCTCAGCAAACGTGCTGGAATGGGTAACCATGGGTCACCGCTGGGTATGGGGGTCCTCCGTAAAATCCACAAATCTAACTCAAATCTGACTCATTTGCATTAACTGTGTCTTAGCTTTCTTTCCCATTGAAATCCAAATTTTTTTTTCAGCTTGACATTGCCTTACCTTTTATTTTCTATTGGAATCCAAATTGTCTTTATCCTAAAATTGTCTTACAATTACAACGTTTCCTTTTGGACATCCAAAATTGTCTTCATCCATAGTAAGTGTATAAGAGACCTGTTTCTTCCAGATCACTTCAATGTCACTGACGAAAACTGGTGGATGCCAGTTGAAACGTCTGACCGTTTCCAAAATTATATCCAGTTGAATAATGGCTTTTTGGTACAAATCTTACTTTCCTCCTGTCTACAGACAAAGATGTACAGACTGTTTCAATTATAGACATCTTATATACAAAGGTATCAAAATAATCGTGAACATGATATGATGAGCACCATAGTATATGTTAACATAATTCTGAGCCTCATAAACATTTTAGAAATGTTCGCTGTATCTCTCGAGTCAACCGATAGCAATCGTTGCTCTTAATTATGCATTCTTTCAATTCCCCTGTGCCTTAAGAAAACATAGCCCCTGTTAGTATTACACTAGCTATCAGGTAAACAAGTATACACAATTGTTGTAATACTGTCTTTAGTATGTAATTATTAGTTTCCTCAAATAATGGATGACTTTGAACGTCTGATCAAAAAAAAAAGATTGGGGAATTCATTGCACGGCAAAATGCGGGCTTGATGTTCATTATTCATGTTGCGATGGTATGTGGTTGGGGGAGGTACCGGGATCCAAACCTCAAAAACGATGCAAAAACATAAATCCGTTATGATATGAACTGACCAGAGTACGGTCAAGTACCTAAAGCGCTCATGACACACACCTATGATATCAAAATTTGCAAAACAAAATCCCCTGCACAAAATATACACCCTTCTGATGTGATTGAATATCTAATCATCAGAAACAAAACCCATACTTCCAGGTCTTCATGACGTCACAATGAACATCACAGCCGGCTTCTGTTGTATTGCGGCTCACAATGAACATCCTTTTGAAGAAAACTCGTGTTCTGGACGTGTTTTGGCCATGATGTGTAGGTAGTGGAGACCTCTTGTGCTCGTGAAAATGCCTTGCAGGTTTGGACCCCCTGGCAACTGTTTATGAACTGCAGTTGGCCTTTTGATGGAAATTTTGAATCAAGACAACTGAAGAACTAGCTGGTAGTTGATTTCTAGCAAGAACTAGTACTTAGCTTACCATAATATAAGCCATTGAGAATTATATCAATTATATGTTGTCCCAACAGGACTCTTGTCGAAGACGCAACGAAGACACAGGAAGTCTTTGTGATGACACAAAAAAATGTGCAATTAAACAGACTTCTCAAGTACGAGGCGCAGAAGTATTACATCAACGTTACCAGAGACCTGTACAACTGGTTACCTAGGGTAAGGTTGGACCTTTTTACCCGTTTTTACTTAACTGTACTTCCAGCCGGCACTGTCCATACTATACGCTCGCTCACCATTCCGAGTGCGCATGTGCCATGTCAAAGACATACATAAAGCATAGTCGAGACAAGAACTGTTTACCAATCAGGGGCCTTCACCTTTGACCTTGCGCATGCGTACTCGGAATAGTGAACGAGTTTACCACTTTTTTTTTTACTTAAACCACTTGCCAGATAAAATATGGCCATTGTTTTCTTACTTCATTGCTAGTTGAGATTTAGTTGATATGTAAGACCCCAGATAAAATATGACCAGTGTTTTCTTACTTGATTGCTAGTTGAGATGTAGTTGATTGTAAGACATGCCCCCGTGTGTGTGTTTAGGAGCAGCCGTTCGGCTTTAAGCGGTATAAGAAGTGCAGTGTGGTGGGGAATGGCGGGATCCTGCTCAAGAGCGGCTGTGGGGAGAAGATTGACTCAGCAGACTTCGTCATCAGGTAAGGCCACAGCAAGCAACTTTTATGGATGACATCAGCGCGCTCATTCGCCTGATTTCAGAGAAAAAAACTTTCCTCTTCGCCATACTTCGGGGATGGTCAGATAGACCAAATTGGGCAAACATGTTGTGTTGTTTTGTGTTGTGTTGTGTTGTGTTGTTTTGTGTTGTGTTGTGTTGTGTTGCCTAATAATCATACTTGTAGAAGTGACACTAGGGAGGTAGCCATGACAATATAGTTGTAGAAGTGAAACTTTTTGAATAGCTGTAAAAGTGCCACCACTGGAAGTCATGGATGTAGTTGCCAACTTTGTAAGTGATACCAGTGTACCACACTAGTAAGATTGTTACTACACTAGTTCACTTTTTTTAATACAGGAATGAATGCCTTGTTAGTTGTGATGCCACACATTTAAATCTTCAAATCTTGTTGCGACGTTTATGGTGCCTGTTTTAAAAATATAGCCATCCAGGTACATATTCAGACCTAAAGGGGGGGGGGGGGGCACACGTGCGCACATATTTATGTCCTCTGTCAGGCTCCACATGTCATTGGAAGCATATTAGAACTTGGACAAATATAGACAGATCGCATGCCAAACGCGTTAACTGACAAGGAGTATGGTTTGCCACCCACCTACCTCCTTTGGCATGTTATCTGTCAATATTCGTCCCATTTCTACTACTTTTTGTAGTAACCTGTGAAGCCTGGTAAAATTTAGGACTTCCATACGGACCTCAAGCGGACTTGAATATATACGCACGTGTGAACCCCCCTTAAACATCTGGTGGGCTGTACCTGAACAGGCTTACACCACTTTTGAAGACTGCTAAGTAAATTTGGAATCAATAACATTAAAAAATTCATTTAGCTACATGTATGCATATTCAAACGTAGCTACGGGTGCCGATTCGGATCTCTACCTAAACCCGTGTACCTTTACATGTGTCTACCATTTGCGCGCGCGCTCGTGTGTGTGTGTGTGTATGTGTGTGTGTGTGTGTGTTTGTATGTGTGTGTGTGTGTGTGTGTCTGTCTGTGTGTGTGTGTGTGCGTGTCTGTCTGTGTGTGTGTGTGTGTGTGTGTGCATGTGTGTTCGCGCGCGTGTGTGTTCATATATGTGAACCTTTTGTCATTTTTTGTAACTAAATTCCTGTCTGCCCTTTCCATCCGCAGACTAAACCTACCATACATGGGGAACTACTCCAGAGATGTAGGCAAGAAGACAAACTTAGTTACGGCAAATCCTACCATATTAAAAGAAAGGTAAGTGCACATCGAGTTAAATGAGTAAGACAGAAAAAACTGTTTTAAAGATGTAAAATGCTATGTTACCGTTGAATTCAAACCAATGTACAATTACTAAAAAAATCAACAGCCGTTTTGCCAATGGTAATTCCATTTCTTTTACATTTAGAAGAGGTTAACAATATATTGCAGGTGGAAAATTTGTGTCTATTTGCGCCGCTTTGCGAATGGCCTCCGCAAGTCTTGTTAGACACGTTGGCCTGGGTACCATTGTACGAAGTCACCGTTGGCTTAATCTTCTCGCTTTCTAACCTCCATGGCGAGCATGCTAAAATATTGAGCCAGTTGTAACTTCGGAGGATGGTACCCAGGCTATGTGATACCCGCTTTAGTGTTCTCATGTTGTTGCAAACGATATGCATAACTAGAACTCAAGCGCTAAAATTCGTTGTGTTTTGTTATGTTTGACGAAGTGTATTTTTAGATTAAGAAAAACATTCCTTTGTCATCTGTTGCAGATTTCGGAGCCTGCGGTTTCGAGTCAACAGGGAAACCTTTCTGAACTACACGTCACACTTTCAAGACGCTTTCATGTATTTTAGTGCGTTTACGTATAGGATGTGTACAACGTTATCTTTCAACGCTTACCGGACAGTGCAAAGTGTGAAGGGCAAACGAACCAATGCCACTGTAATATTCGGACACCCGCAACACCTAGCTCTGGCTACAAAATTCTGGAAAGGACAGTACAAGATAAACGAAAGAAGGTTAACGTCAGGTGAGATATGCTGTATGTCATTATATGTTACTTATAGAACTGCGTCTGTAGTATTTTCAGCAAAATAAGTGAACGAAATTAGGAAAACTGGGATTAGTTCATAGGGGATCGAAACTATCTCATCGTGCTTTTGTACAAATCGTGTCCACAGCATCAACGTATCTAAGCCATATCGACATATCGGTACGTTTTGTACACTTTGCCACGCCCCCTTCCACCATCCTTCTCTACCTCTCCTCCTCTCTCTCTTTCTTTCTTTCTCGTTTTGTACACTTGCCACCTCTCTCCCCTCTTCACCAATCTTGAACACCTCTTCATCTGAATAGATTGAAATTATGATGTTTCTCCTCTTTTCCTGCGTAATTTTGCATACATCAGGGATTTCATTGCAATGCCCTTGCTGGCATTTGTAAATATGCTAGTGATCCCCACTGTCATTGTCTCAAGAAACGCGTGAATCGCCTACCGCAAGTTATAAAATTGCTCGGAACCGATAAAATTACGAAAAAAATATATAGATGAAAATAATGTGTCTTATTTTACATCATTCCTGGAAGTGTAGCATCTCTATTTGAGGTCCATGTCCTACTAAGCCGTTCGACGACCACAAAAAAATAATGTAGGCATCCCGACGTTGGCAACAACTTGCAACAGCTTGAATTTTGACAAGTTTTAAAAGTGTATACGTCGATGAAGGTTAGACGTCCAGGTAATAAGATATGCCAAAAGTCACTGACAAAAACTGGTGGATGTCAGTTGAAACGTCTGACCGTTTCCAAAATCATATCCATTTGCTTGAGTAATTTCTTTTGGCATATCTTAAAAGTGTATACTTTATTCGATAAAATACAGTATCTGATATTGTTTGTTGTCGCTCCTAGGTCTGTACTTGGCGGGCACCGCCCTCAGCCTGTGCGAGGAGACCCATCTGTACGGGTTCTGGCCCTTCGATCACGACAGGCAGGGCCGCGTGCTCACACACCACTACTACGACAACATCACCATGTCAGCTAAACACAAGAGAATTCGCCAACATTCCATCCCGGAAGAGTTCGCTGTCCTCCGCAGCCTCCATAACCGCGGCGTCCTACACATGACCACGGACAGGTGCTCTTGACGAAAACAAGGGACATTCTGAGCTGTTTACATACATGTTTGTTACCTGTTATGTGTGACATGTGCTCGGGAAAATATTCATTCAGCTGACGTGCTGATACAAGTGACATGTTGGGTGTTGCTAATTCTGTATAAATGATGGGGAATCATGCACGGGCAACTTCACATGCTACATCAGTTATAACATAAGACTTTTGATGATTTAGTTGTTAGTGTAAGAGACTATGTACAGATAAAAGCAAGGCATTTGCACAGTAGAAGTCTATTGCATCACTTCGCAAAATCTAGCCATGCGAAGGTTTAATGACCTTTTATCTAGGTAGCAAGATAGATACATACATACATACATAGATAGATAGATAGGTAGATACATAGATAAGTATTAGATATGAATAGCGGTAAAATATTCCTGTACTTATGAAGAAATCAAATGTTCTGGAGGGGGTAAAATCTTTTGAACGATTTGAATGAATTTTTATCTGACATGTATTTTTGAGACGAACTTTGGTATAGAGCCAGCACCTTTTGGCTTACTTAAGCAGGAGCTTTGATATGTTGTTCTCTACACGTAAAATGCCTGTTGTAAATAATGCTCTGCGAAGAAACAGCAATACGCAAAACTGCTATACGCAAGAAACCGCTAGCTACAGATGTAAAGGGCTTAAACCATTAAATCCTTTAAGGTCACTGGCCGCTATTAGTAAAGCATATAGAAATCCAACCGTCATAGAACTCTTCAGTGAGATATGTATTTTTTATCTTACCACAACAGATGTTCATTTTTATTTCGCACACAGTGTGCGACGTTTTTACTATGTAGGATACATATATATAACATATAATGATGTACTAGTATTTACTGTGATTTATTCAGTATTCACCTAGTCGTAGATTTGGATCAGCGACATCGCATTGTACCATTGTCAGCAAGGACTTCAGACACCATAACTTAGCAGTAGTCATTTGATGCAACGATTGCAGTGTAGCTTTGCTGAAAAATTGGCTGCAAAATGCCTTCTTATGTCAAGAAAAGCAATGGTCTACAGATTCCTTTTCTACGCAGGCTCTCACTTAAGAAAGATTTAGTACTGGCAGACTAGTACAGGATTCGTGTGCTTGATTCTATGTCAGGCGGGTATCTTATTGATCCGCGGAAAATTGCGCCAAAAATTGTGCCAGCTTTGCGGATTTATACAAATATTGCGGTCGTGCAACGCATTTACGTATGAAGCACACATGCACATGGTATTGGGAATCGCAGTGTTGACATTGAATTAGAAGCCAATGTGCCATGCTATCAAAATGCATCAAAGGGGATTTACAGTGAAAAAGGATGTTTAACAATACTCGGCGCAAAATATTATAAAGTTTCATAAATGTTTTTAATCGCAATTTTGTGCGACAAATTGGCGCCTGTGTGCGAATGCAAATAGGCGCGACCCAGTGAGATGTTCCTAACATCATTTAGAGCATACGTCATTAATTACCTTTGTTTAACTTTTTAAAACGTCAATAATGCTTATCCAGAGAAAATCGTATACTTATATTTGCAATAAGGCCACTACGGTAGTTGTTTTAGTGTAGCCATTTCACGTCGAACTAAAATGTATTATATGCGAGGTTTGAAAAAGATAATTTTACTACTGATACGATTTTAGATTTAAGGCCACGTTTTGTCGCAAACCTTTATTGTATGCCCTGCCTTTATTTAGCAAACCCCCGATATTTCTGGTACATACATGTATGCTGCTGTTCAGAACATTACAGATGTAAATACGTTGCAATAATGGTACATGGCATGGGGGTATTCGTCGTTATTAATGTACAGAATGCAGTGCAAAGGCATGGTTGTCCCGTCCATGTATTATTTGTCGGAACAATTCTCACTTTATTTATGTCATCTTTGTACATGAATACTTCTCATATATGATATCTACTATTACATCGATACATTGTCTTAAATGCAATGACATCTGATTGTCTTAAAGAAAATAGATCTATATTTCTCAAAGCAAGAAAAATGCAGTATCAGTGAAAGAAATTGGAGAAATGTATGCGGGCATTGTTACTTGGCTCGTTGGAGTCAAATCATCTTGAATATTTACGGGATGATACATGCCGCCTTTGTCTTATGAAATAAACGCAAAAGAAGGTCACTGGAAATGTTTTTTTTTATTATTCACTCTTCATATTCCTCAAGTTGAAGGTCTATTATGAAAGAATCCAACGTTTGTCACCAGTGAAATATTGCACACTGAAAACTTTGGACCATTCCTCTTGCCGTCATCAGGACAGCTAAGGATCTGATTGCCCAGAACACGTGACCTTCCGGAAATGTGGCTTGAGCAACGGGTCTGGAAGATGACTGGAAGTCTGTAGCATTTTCAGTTATACTATGATAGTGGACCATCTCCCTCATAGGACCTTCACACTTCACGCAAAATTCGTGCCACATTCGGGTGGGAATTCGAAATGGACCTTATATCCCCTTCACACGTGAAGGAATAAGCCAAAATGCCGTCAGAATGAAAATTCGTTTTCTCTTCCTGGGATTTTGTACTGTATTCTAGAAATTTTCACTGCATTCGAGATATTCTTTTGGTCACATTCTGACAAAATTCCAAGTGGCTTGCTATTTCGGTTCTCCATCGAATGAGATAAGAATGTGTCGAATAATGTTAGAATGGCGTAGAATGCGGTCATACTGCAGTTAGAATAGTTAAAATTCACTTTGAATGTCGTTCGATATTTCTCCACTTCAAATGTACCGAAATTTGTTACCATGTTAAAACTTTCGGGCCAGTCAAAATAACGGGCACAAATAGCTGAAATGCAGTAATATTTCTAGAATACACTATGAATTCCCAGGAATAGAAAAGAATTTTCATCCTGACGGCTCATCCTTGCTCTCGTTTGATTGGGCCTTAAATGTTCGTCAGCAAAACAAAGCAAAGAGACACAGCAAGATAATCACGCCCTCCACTGCGCAGCGCAACTCTGACAACTGTCCTAAGTACCTGCATTTATCACTTCTGAAATGTTGCTACTAAGGTTCAGACCACCGGGTCCGCAGGTCATGAGCCTTTATTCTGACCAGATGCAAACTTACTGATAATGTCGGACCCCTCACGGATCCTTAACTCAGATTAAGGCTTATCAACAACACGGAGTGTGTGGTCCTATGGACGATACGCTCTGAAAAGACGATAAGCACTGTAATGACTTAACCCTATTCAGACCGGGCTTTTTTGGTCATCCCTGGACCGGGGGGGTGCTTTTGAGGCCCTCCACTTCTAAGTCCTATAACTCTAAAACGACGTGTCGTAGGGCCACTAAATTTTAAGGACATCATTTCGACATAATATCTGACAAGTATGTGACGTTTGACGTTACGTTGACGTAAGATGACGTAATTATGACGTCATCAATTTGATTACATTGGCCAAACCCATGAAAAATGGGTATTCTCAGAAAACTTCAAGTTTTGCTACAAAAATGTAACAACAAGTGCAGATAACAGAATAATAATGTTTATTACGACTTGCGTTGCCAATAGCAACATCAATGACGTCAATATGACGTCATAAAATGACGTCATGCACATCTAAGATACGAGTTGGGCTCCGCCATATTATATCCACCACCTTGAATTTATAAAAATACTTTTTTGGCAACAAATAATCACAAAGGGCAATGGAAATAGACTAAATTCATTCATTTAGATGGTTTTTGATGAAAAAATACCAGGTAGTTACAAATTTTAAGGGATGATTAGCTTGTTATTATTGATTTGGCCATTCGGTCCGCCATGTTGGATTTTGGGCTGATGACGTCATCAAATTAGCATAATTTATGCATATATAATTATGAAAGATATGCTGAATAATATCAGATTTTATTTATGTACCAAAATCGCAGTAATATAGCAAATGAATGTGAAAAATACATAGTTAGAACCAAAAATAGTGATTTTGGCAAAACTGCCTGTCAACAAACGGTTGCCATGGCAACGAGAAAAAAACGGAAAATTTGTCAAACTTTGCAAAATTGTTGCCAACAATTTTTTAGGAAAACTCACCAAATTTGGTGACTCTAGCGTAAGCCGTTCTGGCGTTATAGGACATCGAAGTTAGCGCGGGCCCCAAAAGCCCCCCCCCCCCGGTCTGAATAGGGTTAACGAAGCTTGGCCCTTTTATCACTATTATAGGTTAGACCTCGTACCGTTACTCGCTTCGCAGTCAGTGGCTAAATCTCAACGGCTTGCAATAGGCGCTAGTTAACAGCTGACCTGAATACGATCGGTAGTAGCCAGTGGGTTTCGAGGCACTTACACCTGGAAGGACCGTATTTCTTTCGATAACTGTATTGGGTTCTTTTTAAAAGCCGAAGATGAGGCTCTCATCAAAGATGGGACCTCCATTAACGTCCTACGGGACGGCCCTCATTTTAACCGAAGATAGGACCTCGTTTCTACCTGACTAAACGTCGTGTAAAGTGCCTTTCCCGAGGTAGTTAAAGGGCACAGCATCGCCATCGATGGTATATATCAACGTAATACTATTCAAACCCAATTGATTCGGAAACGGTATTTGGCAGTGATAGTCTGGACATTGCTGCATGTGACCACCGAGAGCCACAGAGATGAATACAAAATGAAGGATTACTCCACTACCAGAAGGGGAGACCGGAATGGCGATGGGTGGAGGCCATAAGAATCTCCTCAACATTAAGTTTTGATGGGTACAGTAGCACCAATGGAAATCTGTATTGGCCATATCTAAAATTAGAAAAAAAGAAAAACTGCAAAATTTAAGCATGTAAACTTTAAAGGCAAAGACCAACTTGTTTATAAAAACCTATAAAGTCAAAATGGCATGGAAAGAATGCACAACAAGTGTGTTTGCATGAATAGCTTTCTGGAAAATCAACTTTACCATCAGAAAGTTAGATATTCACAGTTGAATTCACAGGAAACCCCCAAAATTTTATCAAAATTGACAAACTTTTATTAATTTCATGTAATCTTAACTGTATTTCTATACTCAGTAAAGCTATTCCAAAAGTATACAGTCGTCTCTACATCCTGTTACGTTTTGGCCATCTGCAACAAGCTGGTCTCGAGCAATATTTGTCAAATCAGAAGAGTAAATGTATTCATATATTGTAGAAATATCATGATAATTATCGTTTAATCTGATACATAATTGGAATATACAGTATCTCTTCTCCACTTCTGCCAAATTATGAGCCATTTGACCGAATAAAACTTGAGATATTGTCATTTTTCTACCAAACCCACAATACCCTCTTTTATGGTCTTAGTCACACCTTAGCAAAAGAGAGTGGGATCAGCGGTGTATTAGCACACAACATCAGTAGTAAATAAAGCCTCAACACAGATCAGGTACCTCGTTTTGTGTCCACTGTCTGAAAATAATATTTTGATACTTGCATTGAGCTTTCGGAAATGTCTTTGCAGTACCGTGAGATTGTTGATAAAGAATGTTTAGATTACATTGTGTTAAGTTTTTCGATCAAATTTATACGTGCAACGTGAAAAAACACAATCTGAGTGAAAACATTAACATACAATATAGTTTGGTGAATTTCGCTAAAGTGAAGGTCATCAGATCAAAAACAAACAAAAGATATTAATTTTTCACTAGATCACTAGGCCGTGTTGATGCGATTATTTGGATGACATCCACGCGCAAAGTAATTTTCTTTCGTTTAAAAAGCTTTTCAACCATCCTGTAAATCGTCCAAAATGGCTGCAATATGAGCAAATATACGCCTTGATCTTTTTTTTTTGTAAATATCAGAAAACGGATACTAATGTCGATGTAATGTAAGAATGCCAAGGTGTTTATCGGAGTCAAAGATATGAAGATGTCAAAGACCAAAAACGACAAATCTATAATCATTCTGTATACCATACAGCGTATTTAGTCACTTCTTGAACCTTCCTGACCACTTAGTTATTTATCCTTAGTCTCTAGGCAGACCCTACGGTGCCTTGGAAACAATATCAAAGCTGGCAAAGGAGTATAGCCGGCCAAAGGGAGATAGCCGGCTAAGGGAGTCAAACGGCCTGGTGCCTTGCCAGCTTTGATACTATTTCTAAGGCACCGTAGGGTCTGCTTGGAGACTAATTTATCCTGACCACTTAGTTATTTCATAATAAAGGAAATTTTACCAAACTTTTTTTCCACACGTTCGTATCAGATTTGGGGTTGTCAGAGGATGTCATTCATGACATGGTCATCTTGGCCTTAGCCTGCGTTATAAATCTCTTGCTTTCAGAGGCCTGACCAGAGGAAGGGTTATTGAACTAGTTAAACTGCAATTTCCAACACAAAAATTGGACTCACCCAAATTTTCGACTGAACAGCATCAGTCTTTGTCAAGGAATGAACTGGTGCTGTTCAGTCGAAAATTTGGGTGAGTCCAATTTTTGTGTTGGAAATTACATTTTATTATTATTAGTTCAATAATGACTTCTACCAACACAGATGACCCACAAAGTAAGTTGGTGTGGTCTTGCAAAGAATTAAGAATTTGTACAGTGCCAAAAAAAAAATCAGGGGGGGGGTTGTTAGAGGCGTGATTAAGTCGGACTGAAAGTTCATATTCCCCGAGCGTTGTTACACATCAGGGTGGAAGGCAGGGTTTGCCGTGGCCTGTGTAGTTGTGCCGGCGGTAGGTGGCCTGGCGGCGGCTCCGTGCGTGGTGCTGGCGGTGATGTCGACCTTCCTTATCGACGCCTTGCCCAAACCTCGGTACAGGATGAAAACAGCGGCTCCGAGCACTGCAACACCACCCACGGCACTGCCAACAATAACCCACGTGGTGGTCGTGTCTTGCGACTGTCCCGCGGGCTTCGGCGATGAGTCGAATGTTGTCGACGTGGTTTCCTCTTTTCCCGGTGACGTCATCTTCGGAACCGAGCTTGAGACCGATGTCGGTTGGGATGTGGTGGTGAGAGGAGGGATGTAGGCTAGTGAAGCCGAGACCTTGTTAGATTCACCTGCACAGTTCCCATCCGAGTCACAGGCACGCACAGCAAAGACATACGTCACGTTTTCGCCTCGTTCTGGCATCCTGATGACGTAAGCCTCCACCTGGCCAGGGTGTCGGGGAGAGAGCGGGTCACCTTGTGCTAGCATGTCGGCTGTCACGTTGGACGCGTCTGGGAAGCTGGTGAGAAAGCTCCGACTGTACCGCAGATCGTACTTGGCAGCTGAAAGTACAGTCAAGAGGCATGGCTGTAATCAAAATTGCTTCAAATGTACACAATGCAGTGGAGTGCAGAAGCATGAAAGCTCATCCATCCCTTCTTGACTTCTGAACGCCCCCCGCAGTTCCAAGCAAAACTGCAAGAAGGTCCAAACTTATGTCACTTCTTCCCGACCACAAGAGCTACCCATCAACCGAAATTCTCGAAAATTGCATGTCCTGAACATGATGATAACAAAAACGGCGGACGTTCCACACTACTTTAAAAAGTGTGGCAATGAAAAAGCATTGCCATGGCGACGGTAATATTGTTTGACTTTTTTGTAACGTATTGTATTGTATGTTGATAGAGATGATTGAGGAATTGTATGCTTGGTAAGTCATGATGATGTTCCGGGCTGTATGTGCTAGTGTCGTAGTGTCGCGATACGTTGGCTTAATGTACTGTGTAGTATGATGTTGTTGATACACAAGTTAAGTATTATCATGAAGAAATATCAATACAATTAAACTAAAATTAATATGATTATGTCAAACATGCTACATGTTACATTGATATTTTGCAATAATCTGCGCCTGGCCAGATAAGTGTTTATGGCAGCGGTTCCAAGGAATCAAGGCATCTGGCCAATGCTGCAATGTTGATGTAGGTATATGAATAAGCCATTCTATAACATCTGCTCGAAGATCAAGAGCTAAACGACCTTCTGTGGCATACAGGGAGATAGAAAGTTACGGTAGGTTGGTACTTGCGGGTAAAAACTTCTCGGTTCAGTTGAAATACGGGTCAAAGTTATGTGCGTTTCGTGGATCTTTTTCCCTGGGAGCCAGACGGGATCGAGCCTGGTTATCACACCGTAGCCCGATCTCAATATCTATCGTGCAGGGGTCTGGCAGGATGACTGTAGAATGGCTCTCCAATGCCCTTGGTCAGAGGGAAGAGAACCTAGGATTGATAACCACCCCAGGTAGCCAGCTACAACACACCACAGTTGGTCAGCAGGCTATTGTAGTAGCGAATCAGGGACTAGATATGGCTCAAGGGTGTAATGAGCTATTTTTCAAAATAACAGCAGAACTTTAAGGCTGGAACTTTGTAAGGTCCACCTGCCCTTTCCCCCAAAAGGGTAGCGATAACTCCTTCGGGTTAAACTCCCCCGGAGCGCTAATGTGAGATCGGCGGGCTGACTGGCTTGGTTCCCCGAACTAAACTCGCTAGCTACCCGGTCCTGTCTGGCTCCCAGGGTATGGATCTTGAAACGTGCTAACTGTGATTAAAACGCAAACGGACACTCCTTCGTCGGGATTTTCCTATTTTGAAATACTCCCCGTGGAAGTAGGGCATGATCATGATACAGAAGCCACTCTTCATGCCGACTTAGTTTTGTTCCGTGCTACTCAGTGTACATGACGACCTGTTCGATGTGTGCCCTGGTGGTTTGTGATCTAGACGAGAGTCCTGTTTACGTCTGCCCTCTAAAGGATTTCTTATCCCGAACTTTATTCTTTATCCAAAAAAGGACTTCCGGGCCCTTGTCCCAAGAATTTTTCTAGCTTTTTTTTCCATACGTCCACGTTTTCGTGCAGCGACCTAGCGATGAACGTTTTGGGGGCCCAGAAGGATAGTGAGGTCGGGTTTACGTCAAACTGAAGGGTTTACTTCCTATGCCGGGACACGTGTTCGTCGGGCCCATGCCGGCCACGGGGTGCCACCTCCCCGCTTGCCGCTTGGTGACGTGGGTGGCCGGGCCCTTATCGGAAGCTGGGCGCTCCAGGGAGAACATGAGATGGGGCATCTTAGTTTAAGGTTATGTCAGGAGGAGGAAGAGACATGTCATCCTTTTGGGTAAGCGTGATTATCGTCGCGATGGTTCTGCTCTGTTCTGTGAGTGTGAGTGGTTCTGTTCTAGTGATCAGTGGCGGTTTGTTTACATCTCCGTGAAGGGGGGGGGGGCGATTATGTGGTACTTATTTCCTCGAGGCCCTCCCTCATGGATGCCTTTGGTTATCACTTATCAGTAACGCATATTTTATTCTGATCTAAACAAACACAGAAACGCTAAACCATGTGTATAACGGTGGGGCACTACATCCTCTAATCAAACCTCGTTGTGACTAGGACGTCCTCTCTTACTTGTCTAATATTTCTTCAAAACATTTACATCTTTCCAAATTATGCCTAACAACAGTTATGGGAAGACCAGTATAGGATTCCATAAGAAATGAACCGTTAAACGCTGTTATGTGACCTTTGACCTTATAAAATACAACACGGCTGATCTCATTGACCATATTTCACCTTGAATTAAGTTAAACAATTATAACCGTCCACAATGCCCCATCTGCAAGACCGAGCTGAAGTTAGCAGCCCGTTGACCAGCACCAGTTGTGGCACGTAGACACCACGCACTCGCAGTTGCACGTACGTCGGTTTGTACCCTTAGCTTTAAAATGGTTAGACCAGTCCTGCTATGTATCTCAAGAACATCTTGATGTTTGAGTCTACACGACATGAAAAGTGTATTCATGTTTACTGTACTATACCTTGGACATTTTGTATCAAACACCCTAAGGTGCAACACGGTATCTTTAAGCTATACTACGTAATGTTTGGACAATACAGTATGTTTTTTGTTGGGTTTCGCCTGCGTGCCTGCTTGATCAGGCGGTCCAGGGCGCGACTCATCTTTAAGGGATATACATGAATGTTGTGATCGAGGCACACCTCTCGTAGCTTTCTTAGCCCGGCTTGCACCGAATGGTTCTACAACTTACATAGAAATAAACGTTAAAAGGGGAAAATTTGTCATAACATGCCGGACTCAGTCCTGCATGGGGCTAATAAGTCGTGTATGTGTAGAGAGTCGTGAGCATGACAGGCCCATTTGTCACACCGACTCAAAGGGTGACTACCACATTCCAAACCAAAGATACTGTAAGTCGACAACGCATGATGAGTGTGTTCATGTTTACTGTGCACTTGGGGAATTTTGTATCAAACACCTTAAGGTGCAGCAAAGTAACAGTAAAGATCACGGCGCTGCAATCCATGAAGATCGAGCGGGTACAAAAATAACCTGGAATCCAGTCTACCGTGGATTGGCCAGGCTAACTTCGGGACAGGAGAGTCTTTCCACCGCCGGGGTCATATACAATGACAGCAGACGAAAAACCAAAATACTAGTAGTGCAATTTGGTGAAATTTCACCACATTCGCAAGCGTGCCTCTATTGTCTCTCACCGGACGTTTGTATCATGTATCTGTCTCGTGATATGTTCTGGTACTTCCCACTTGTGGCTATGCCTTGTTTGTTCATTCTCAACTTTCTGTGATGAATGTGAGCACTCATTTGTTAGACATGAAAATGACGTCTAAAATAATAGGTACAACCACACCTGGAGGCATAATAAGATCTTCACCTTACGGAGACTCATGATCAGCATAGAAAACTTAGTTTCTACGTGTTGTCGGGCGTGTACGGGGGTTGAAGTCTGTAATCATTACTGCTTTCGTTGGGTGTTTGGTCAACGCTGCGATATCAAAATTCCCCCGTTACCTATTTATACAATCAAGGATAAAACCTTGCAAATGTGGCCTTACAAGAGGGTGGTAGAATGCCTCGCGGGAGGTATTAAATTCATTCACACCATGTCGTATAACAGTTCTCTCGAAGGCGATTAATCTATATGCAAAACAAATGGCTTCTGCTGTTAGGCCGACAAAAGATCTCTCAACGTTATGACACCGGCCTTTTCCTTGATAGCGATATGTGATGTGTCGAGCGATTGCATACCAAAGGAAGTCTCACTGTAGCCGCCCCAGTATACTAGTAGTTTAAATCTTGGGAGGGGCCCGGAAAATGGGGGGGACCCCCACAAACCTCCAAGGGTGGGCGAAGCAGTACCAAATCCCACCCAGTCAGGTTACTCCCCGGGATCTAACCTGAATTTAAACATGGCCATCTTTCCGAAGCAAAAATACACTTTTTTTAGTCATTTAGAAACATGCAGTTTTCTGAGCTAGCGGACAGACAGGCTACATTCTTCTCCTATTGTCCATTCATGACCCTGGTGATGGCGCCTCACACCTTTTGCTCATGAGGGTTGTGTGAAATTCATGTCTGGTTTTACAACACTTTTTTGCACCACAATGCCATTGTTTTTTGGGTGTATGTCAGTTTGATCCCAGTTCCCAACCTGACCTCAAATGAAAGGAGTCGGCCCAAAATTAGCACCTTGCCGCGGCCTTTGTTTTGCGATGTTAAACCCTGCTGTGTCCTATTGTTCCGGCGTGCCGGCGGCAGTCCTTTATAAGCCATGTTTGACTCCCCATAAAAGCCGCATAATGAGCCAGTCATGACCTCATGGCAGCGGCAGGGACCGAGGCCGGCCCTATTAGAAGTCCAGCACCGGAAAAGTTAAGCACTGGAAATCCAGTGCTCGCATTGGGTTCAGCACTGGAATTCCAGTGCTGAGGGAGCATGAGCACTGGAACAAGGCCGTTCAGCACTGGAAAACCAGCGCTGACGTTTGTTCAGCACTGGAAAACCAGTGCTGAGGCCGATTCGACCCATTGATTCAGCACTGGAACACCAGTGCGGAGACCGTTACTTTTGTATACTTGCTTGTCAATTAGAGTGAACAATAAAAACAATGCCGATAGTCGGTTGGGTGTATGTAAATCAAGACCAATTTGCAACTTAATGTTAATGTTGTTTTTTTCAAAAGTGAGTCGAAGATGGTTCAAAAGGGACAAATTATGAGCCGACTCCTTCCCCTCTTTCAACCTCCTTGGTAGGACGTGGCATGTCTGGAAGGCCAATTTCTCGAGTATGTTCAGCCGTTTTCACAGTATGTTAGGACGAGTTCCGTACACAGCCCGACACGTCTGAGTTCCAGCTTGAGCTGGCGGACGTTTTGCTGCAGCCTATTGGCATCTCTGCCGAACTGTTCTGTAGTTTTGATACTGACCAGTTCCTGCCAGACAGACCGGCCAATGTCGCTGCCCCCTCCCCTATTTCATTCACCCAGCTGGTGCAACCGTTCTGACGAGCTGTCCTGTTCCCAGTTCGACCCCTTCCTGGTAGACCACATCATGCATTATCTTCTGCAATTTTAGTATGTTTCTCGTTTATGGAAGTATTGATTGTATGCCTCACGTTTGCCTCGTTTTTATCAATTTAACGCGCATGATTTTATGTAGCATCTCTACTTTTTAAAGTTTTTCTTTACTATTTTGGAACTTGTTCCCTAGCTTGATGTAACCAAGGAGGTTATATTTTTCATGTCTTTGATGTAGCGCTGTTTGTACATTTTCTTGTTACAAGAAACTTTTTATTATTGTCTTGTTCGTTTTCTGACTTTCTTTCATGACCGTTAGGATTTACTTTGTTTATGTTATGAATAAAGATGTTCAGTAACATAGGTTGATTTACTGTTTCCATTTTTGTTAATTCTTTAATTGCTTTTATTTGCATGAGAAAGGTGGGCGTCTCCAACTTAGTCAATTTATTCGTTGGTTGGTACATCCCTACGCCTAGGGAGACCAGTCAGTTGAATGGTGGACGTCTCCAACTTAGTCAATTTATTCGTTACTTAGTACACCCCTACCCCTAGGGACACCATACTATGTGGATTTAGAATACTGGATGTGAATTAGTTTTCTTCTGACATAACGGCAACTGGGAAATACAGACGGGATCCCGTTCTTGTATACGCGAACGTGTAACACGTCTGCAGGGACACCACCCAGGGAAGTTTAATACCGGATAGGACATGGGTTAAAATCCCTGCTAATTATCAACACTAATGGTGTCAAAAGGTTTTGAGCGTTCTGTTTAAATATCTTAAATGTAAAAGTACAAAAACTTTTCAAATCCCCGGGAAATAAGAGAATGTGCATGTTGTCACCCGCAGATTTTCATGCGCAACTTTTCACGCACACAAAACCCCATCTCTGTTAGCGCAAGGAGCTTTTATCAGTGATAAAAGCTCCTTGGTTAGCGTAAAAGTTTAGATGTGAAGTCTTGAATTTTCGTGAAACATGCATAAAAGTTCCGTTGTCGTGGTTTTCTAGGTGTTTGGTCGACATACTATCTATCTGACACAGTGACTAAATTTGTCACATCGCCGGATTCTGAGAATCACCACGATAATTTTTGCCATCTGTTCTACTCTTCGTTCCGTACACCTACAGTGCAGTCAAGGCCACTCTGACATTTCATACGTACCCCCTGGCCCTAGCCTGTGTTTACACAAGCTCTCTCGCCGGCTGGGCTTAATGACCCCCTCCCCATAGGGTGGCGGCAATTGTAGGGCCGGCCGCTAGGGGCTTGATTTTAGTCAGGCTACCCCTGGCCCCAGCCCTGGTCGTAACTCATTTTCTGTGACAGCTAATTGCAGCAGATTTGGCCAAACATCCTCCCCTGATCTCTGGCATCTTTGAACCACAACCAGATTTTTTGCCTCCATGGTTTCGGCTTTAAAAATCTCCAAACCGTGCTCATGCAGTGTCATGTCCCGTGCCTTTTCTTTGCCAAATTGTACCAACCCCCTTCCCCACCGACTCACGTTAAACATTCAAGTTGAGAACGGAGTGCCAGAGTGAATCGTGAACCTTAAATCGTTTCTGCCATGTTTGGGTCAAATCATGAGGTTTTGTTAGATCATTCTACCTATGCACAATGCATTTCTTTCCCGCTATAGTTGCAGCGTGTAACATGGATACCCTAGTTCTCTCTGTTAAAATGTCAATACATTCGTGTGTGGTTGTTACAAGACATGTTGGTATGTGTTTTAATAGAAGATAAATGTGGCGGAGTGGATACAAACGTGTTTTATTTTGTATCTAATCAGAGCAGTATATACCTCAGAGTAGCAATCCCCATTTAGACACATGTGGGAACAAGTAAATTGGGGGTCAGTAAAACCTGGACTGTTAACGGAAGTTTTTAATTTGAAATGACTCAGTATTTGATGCATGATAAACAAAAATCAACTAAACTATTCGATTAATCACTAGACAGTGGATAAGATGCCTATTTTGAGACGGATTATCAGGGCGAGTTGCGAGTTATTTATCGTTTATACATAGCAAGTTCATTTCGCCGATGCCTTAGAAAATATGGATCGCGACACCATATTCCCATATGTACTGATACATCCCGGATCAATGACAAGCTGAAAGGGAACAGTGTCGCTTATTATTGTTAAAAGATTAGATAATATCAGTACGGGCGAAAATCATACGGCCGACTGTTGAAGCACACCACAAGAAAGACGGTCCAAGAATTCATTATTTAAATACGCTTCGTCAATTAACAGGAAACATTGTAGCCGTTAAAACTTAGCACTAGTTTTTAAGGTAGGCATAAAAGGGTTTAAATGTTTTGATTCGCTATTGTTGTTTTTAGCGTTTTAGGTTGCAATGTAGCAATCGTAAAGTACCCCCTTTTTGATAGGTACATCTCAATCTCCCGTTTTGATAGTTGGTTGCGTCTGAATCGCCCCCGTTTGGATAGTTACGACAGAAACAATGTTTTGAAAGGAATGAATTTGAACGACAAGCTGTGTTGATGTAAACTCCTGTAAAAGCAGGAATTCCTTGTATTAAAAGCAGACCGCATGATTTATTGTCACCGGACCACCATGGAAATGACAAGTCTGTGTCATCTGTGCTATGTGGTGCTGGCTTTTCGTCACACCCGCAACAAGCGTTGTGCTAATCAGAAACGGTCTGTTGAACTGCCTTTTGTTTAGAGCCAGGCCTTCCAGGCGGTCCGGACTGCCGGACACTGGCACATATGCGGGACACATTTTATTCCTCAAGCGGTCATTCTTTCTTAGCACGGCGTGGTGGGAAGAACGAACATTGCTATTGTAACAGTGGGTTCTAGCGCTGCCAAACTGACCACGCCAACAGCTCTTGAGCTTTTGTTGTTGTGGTTAGCACGTGTGATTTGTGATCCGGCTGCCCGGGTTCGGCGCGGGTTCGAATCCCGGGAGTCGGGATGTTGTTTATTTCTGTTCTGACTCGCCCCTCTAGTTGTTCACTGGTTCCCATGCCGATCCTGTGAGTAACAGGCTAGCGGATGTGCCATACAGGGATGTCGGTAAGCGTTTGGAAGTTTTTGTGTGTTTTGCAAACCTCTTCATATTACTCCTTTCTTTCTTGGTCATTAGAGAAGCAATTGGAAATAAAATGTATCTCGTCTTCCACCGGTTTTGCAATACAATGATTACAGGTTCTTTCGCCCACGGGTAGCTAGTTTGCATATTGCCGATCTGACCTCGATATTATCTAGTGATGTTAAATAAGTTTCCATTGAGTATCCCTTCTTTAGTTTCATAAAGAATCTTAACTTACCATTATCTATAGACAGTCTATGAGAAAATGTCTGTATGTACAATTGCTTATTAACACAATTTAATCGGACTCAGGTATAGCTTTGAGTGTTTGTTCTTCTAAAGTGGTTAACATTGTCATCAAGTGACATACGTCTGTGTATTTAAGTGTGATTCTTCCCTTGTATTTAAAGAGTGAGATAGAGCCAGCTTAACAAATGGTAGCTTACGAGGTAATAACTCATGTACGCCATACATTGTGGATTACGATTCGTGTGTGATTGATGCAACACATGTTGGTGTGTATCTGCATACAAGATGATGGGGCAAAGTCCTTTATTTTGTATCTAATTAGAGTAGTATAAACCTCGGAGATGCAATGTCTAGTCACATTTTGGAAAAAGAAAATAAGAGGTCAATATAACCAGGACTGTTCCGGAGATACTGAATTTAACATCGCCCAGTATATGATGCATGATCAAAAATATCAACTAAACTACCCGATAAGCGCACCTCAGAGAAGACGGTACAAGATATATCTATTGTTTTACGCTTCGCCAATAAACAGGAAACATTGTAGCCGTTAAAACTTAGTACTAATTTTTAAGGTAGGCATGAAAAAGTTCCGGGTTATAATGTTCTGATTCGCTGCTATTGCTTTTAGCGTTGTTAGGTTGCAATATACCCATCGTAAAATAGATCCTATTTGGTTACATTTCAATCCCCGTTTTGAAAGCTGTGACTATATCGTCCCCGCTTGGATAGTTAAAACAAACAAAACGGGCGGTCCCTGGCCGTCGTCTGGACATCGTCTTGGGATTGGTCACCGTGCTGACGTCAGTCTGTAAACATTGACAAATAGGAACTGCACAAGTACATTTTCCAACCAATGGCAGCCCTCAGAATAGCGTCAGTTTGCTTCCCACTAAAGATCGATCACTGACTATCTAGTCAGGCGGAGATGGCTCGGCGGACAAGGTCGGCCGAGTTAGACGCGGCGCTTCAACTGGACAGTGAAGATGCACAAGCGACTCAATTTCGGTGAGAGTACCTTGCTAATGATAGCATGTATTATGTGTATAATAGATACGTCACAAGTTGTTAAGAGTGACTAGAGCTAAATAAACCGAGAGCGTTACGATGTGAATCGTACCAGGTGGATTTTGGGACTGTGTGCTTGGGTTGAGTAACACTGCCAACCTTAATCTCGTGGGCCCAAATCTTACCCCAAACCGCCCGAGACCTTGGTCTTCAAAAAGTCCGCCAACATCACGTTTCGGCAAGATAAAATATGAGTCCCATATTAACGGCATTATAGTTTTGGCATTTTTACAGCGTATTGTTGCGTAGGAATTAGTCTTCATCTGTGACCTTGTTTCGCCAGAGTTTTTTGATTTTGTTTAGAGAATATCTTTCAACGTGGAAACTTCTTGGCAGTTTGTTACTCATACCACATGTTGTTTACAGCACAACCAGGCACAACCCTTTTGTTTTTGATCGGCCGAAGATATCAGCGCTCCATGAGGCCCTTCTGTGGAATTCCATTCGCCACCTTGCCGCCGCCGAACAACAAACGCTTCTGTTTCTCGTGGTCATATTCATCTGTTTCCCGTGGTCTTAAAGTAAAAGATACGATTTGTTACCGGGGTCCCCGTTCTCAATCATCTTTTTCTCTGCGTTTCACTCACCCTTTATCGTCTGTGGACTAGTACAGTCAAGCACGTATCCACAGTTCTATAGTAATACTGCTGAGCACGAGTCGTCAATTAACCGACGATTGCCGGAACTGCCATACTCCCATCCGTCCTCCGATCGCCCGCCGTCTTATCACTCTGACTGTAGCCAAAACGGTACCGGTAATCTGATCACCCATTGTCCTCCAAGCAGTTTAATAGCGGTGAGCGTACATGTGACTTATTTCATTCTGTCTTATTACAGGCTGGTGATGATATAGCCGTTGTATACAGGATGCTTTTCCAATCACCTTTACCACCCTTCCACACGTAGAAGTTGGATATCTCTTGCAAATGCAGCCGTTTTACTTGTATGATGGACGAAATATTCTGTATACTGGTTTACGCAACCCGACGTAACAGTGTACTGCATTTTAGACCCGATAGCCGTCGCTTGTGGCTTTTAAGCCGACATGTATATTGATATTGTGATGTGCCTTCGATCATGCGAAGCCAAGCCGAGAAAGAATATTTTGTGTCATTATTTCTTATTCACGGTGGTACATTTTATTTCTGAAACTTCTTTAATGATTCAAAACTCGGGCTACACCAAAAGGTAAATGATAATGCACTTTTGTGCCCTTTGGTTATAAGAGAAATAGACCTCATCGGTCAAAGTAACAGCACGTTAGCATCACGAGTATTGTTGTCTGGCTGCACAAGCGTTATCGCCGGTGCAATGAGACGAGTGGGAAAAGTCTTCGCCATGCATTCGGTTCGTCGTAAGTTCGATCCCCGGCCAATATAGTATGACGTGTTAAATGGTCGTGCTAATTTCTCAGCTTAGCACTCAGCATTCGGGAAAGAGTATGTAATTTGAACACACACCACAGCCAGTGTCCTGGCCCCCTACTGTAGTAATTGCATTTGTTTGGCCCAGGGTTACTCCAAGAACATGGGCGCCGCCCTATGCACCATGGAGCGGGAAGGACTTTGACTTGACATGACAATATAAGCGCTGTAATTCAATATGTATGACTTTTGCTATAAATTATATCTGAATTACTTTGATGCCTTACATCACTACCGACGGCCTGTAACTAACAGAAAACAACACTTTACCGATCCAGACATACAAAAGTTGCTAAGTTAGTATCACTATTGCAAAAATACTTCATATCAATCCTTTCTCACAATCTGTCCCCACAGGTGAACGCCGGCATGACAACCCCCAGGTTACAGGAAGAATCGACTGACAAGTACACCCCTTTGTCGCGATGGTTTGGTAACCAAATGAACATCACAGCAATAAGAAAAAAAGGGATTCAAGCGTCACACAACCATACAAAATGAAATAACAGAAAGATATGAAATAAAAACCTTCAAACGAAACAAAACAATCCTCATACATACACGACATCATTACGCCGAATGGTCAAGCAAAAAATATAACTGACCCACAATTCTACCCTAACGATACATAATATCGGGTATTTTGTTAAAAAATGTAATGTGCTGTATACTTGATGGTGAAACGAGTATTAAAACATGAAATCCTGGTTTATAACATCGGTCACGTCATCTTATTATACGCCATACCCAAAGCAGACTAAAGTCACACACAAAAACAAATTCCCTAGGGAATACCCGTAGAAAATACCCGTAGAAAAAAAATACCCGTAGAAAAATTCCTCGCATGCCTGCGGAATTCCTAGAATTCCTGTCAAACGGTCGCACACTATAAACATTAGGCTCGCCCCTGAGGCGTCGCCAAAAAGTCACTAGGGGCTTAATATTTAATCATGTTGAAGTCTCATCAAGACCAACCGACTTGCCATATATGAAGAAAATCCACATCTTTCTTCTCGTGTTTTAAAGACAGATTAACTCACAGACGGATACAGAGACAGGGACGTACAGACAGACACACGAGCGCTGGCGAAAACATGCTTAATGAGGAAAGTTTATCTGCTACATCCATGATAGGACTCTCAATCAAGTCATATATGTAACTAAGAAAGAGAGGAATGTCAATACATATCAATTATGCAAATTAACATCTCACTTGTACTATTAATGAGAAAAGACTATAATTTCATAACGCTAAATGGTTGGTGCTGTATACTTGCAGCATTACAAACTAATTAATGGTGATCATTATTATATGTAAATCATGCAAATGATAAGTTATTTGGTTTTATTGCCAGAAGGTCCGATTTTGATCAACAAATGATGTACTAAAACATGATGAAAGTGTGGATGGTCTTCAAGGGAGATGTGTATCATTATTATTACAACAGTGAATATTTACAGGTACATATCATATTATATCATATCATATCACATCTCACCTGGACCATTCACATTGAAGTCATCGCCCACAGCGGTCCAACTCAGAGTCACGGTCGAGTTTTCAAACGACACTGACGTCACCCTGAGGTCGGTTATACGGGAGGGAGGGGTGATGTCAGACAGGCCCCCTCCTGGGATCACCCGGGGGTAGCCCTTCAGCGCAAACACGCCACCTTGCGTGATACGCTGGAACTGGTCGGTCTTCTGTCGCTCCACGGTCACGTTCAGATTGGCAGCTGGATTGTGGAACAAAGATGTGACGTCATAAACTCTTGATACGAGATGCTTTAAGGTATAGAAATAGTATTCATCCGCGACCTCCGGGGTCTTTGCCGCGGGTACATAAAATAGTACGGATAAAATTCTTGAGGACTGTGAGAGCCATTCAAGTTTAATTTTCGATACGTCACCGGGTGCAGGAATATATCGCCTTTGGAACTGTATGATTGGATTGTGGCGTTTTTCTTGTTTGTATCGCCTTTTGAAGCAGCTGCATTCCGGTATGCTCTATACAGTATTGAATCAGACAAGAAATTCACACAAATATTTAGTATGTCACAGAAGTATTAGATGTATGTTCTAAAAGTAGTGGTGAGATGACTGCCCGATCTACGTAAATACTAGAGATAGTACTTAAACTCAGAACCTTTTAAGTCTAGACATGAACCTATGGTATCTCTCGGCTTGGCTTCGCGAAAGAAGATCATCTAGGGATATGTGTGCTATGGTATATATGTGCTAGAAATACATTTTTTGTAACATGTGAGGTTGCATGTCGGCATAATCGAAGCACTGCAGTTCGCAGTATCAACCTCAAGATGTAATGATAAGCGAATAACACGATTCTTTGTACTCAAACAATTGCTTTATCCCACCGACGGTTCGTTGACCGCCTGTTCCCTTCCTCAAAACAATTCTGACGGCTTCACATTATACTACAGCATAGGTGTCGCTGTTTACAGATGCGGTCCCAAACGTATTTATATATACACATAGTCAGAATTGCCGGGAGGAAGGTGCCAGACAATCACTGAAACGTCGGTTAGATAAAACACTTGTGGACAAAGAATCCTGTTATTCGGTGACCTACCAAGCTGATGAAACTATTCATGAATGTGTAACCTCACCTGGGTCTATCGGCAGAGCCCCTCCTGCAGTCCCACCGAGCTGCCCGGAGACGGCCACGATCTCCGCCTGCCCGTTGCCGTCGTCCACCCGCACGGACACACTGTAGCGCCCGTCCGCTGAGAAGGCCAGGAAATAACCCGAGTACACCCCATCGTGCTTCGTCACATCGGCACCTGCCGTGGATATCAGATTAGCAAGATTCCCATGTTTAACCTTGATATTACAAAGGAAATTTCAGTGCCCATTGTTACAATTGACAAAGAACAAGAACCATGCGGACTGGTCCACTCTAAGGGGCAGTCATACAAAGTTTTAACGGGGCCATTTGAGGGTAGGATCGTACAAAAATGACTGTAAAATCCAGTTGTGTATTGACGGAAAAAGTTGTCAACTGTCGAGCTGTCTCTCTAGTCTTTCTGAAAACCCTACAAAGCAATCGTATGACAAATGATATTATGTCTTATACATACTTTCACGTATCGTCTATTGACCTACCAGTCCCGTCATCAAGCAGGGTTATCTGATGGGTATCCCCGGTCGGTCTGACCACCACAGCCTCCACCCTGGCCCCCAGCACCGGCACGTACCCCCTGCTCACGGAGGCGTACACGGCCAGGTACGTCGGCTCCGTGTCGGTGTAGTTGACGTCAGACGAGCCGACCTGTGCCGATACAGTGATGGGCGGCGTATCCATGGAGACGGCTCTGGAGGTCACCTCGACGGTGATCTTCTGTGCCTCAGGACCATCGTTGGTGACGTTGTAATGCCACTTACCGGCCTATAGTGACGGACATTGGCGTTTTCAAGCTCTTCACAGGCTAGACTTCAAAGAACACACACCTGATACAATAAATGTGTTGGAATTTCGCAAACATTAAGAGGAGTTATTTTTACAGCCTGATATGCGCGCTAACTCTCGATATACATGTACTAAAATGGCGACCACTGAACTTGGATGTGCAAACAGAGTTGATGATGATGATGATGATGATCAATGAATGAATAATGGCGATGACGACAATGGTGATGATGATGATGATAATAGTAGCAAAAGAAGCACAAGGCATATGGCACAAGGGTGAAAGGCACTATTGGATGTGGTCAATGAGGGGGGGGGGGGCTGAAAAAAGCCTAAGAAGTACAATTACTAGACTGCCTTGCAAACGTGACCCTAGTTAGTTTTTTCATGATCCAAACAGTACTATAAATGTGCCAAATAAAATCATTCCGTCAACAAGTAACAAGCAAATACGCCTGCTGTGATGCTTAAAGCGGAGTTTGTGAGTGATGATCTGGCTAACGTAAGACTTTGTCACAAACCTTCGCTACGCCAGGGACTCTAATCTGGACGGTCTTCATGCTGGAGATCACGTGATACTGTTGCATTCCTTGGCTGATGACGTTTCCATCCGGATCCTTAATCGCCACTTCCGGTGCTGTTCCGTCCTGCCAGAGGAAGTTGAACGTGGTGTTGGCCCCCACACTGCTGTCCATGTACAGCAGGTTAGAGTGGGTCTCTCCTGGGCTCAGAGCATACGCCTCACTTATCAGCTGTTCATGAACGACAGCAAAACGCCATTTCAAATACATCATAGTTCATACTGTAAGTATTGTTGAATGGACATAGACGTTTGTAAGTCAATAGGAAATGTAAATGACACCAGATCATATTTACAAAAGTAAAATAGGAAGCTTCACGGGAGTTTTAACATATGGTTTTGATATTTGGTTCTCGTCCACATGGTGTAAATTGTATTCCTTCCCCCACATTTTCACATTTTCATAATCCTTGCTATAGATTCCGTAAACGTACGACAATGTCGTAAACATTTGGGTTCAAAATCGACAAACTGTCATCTACTTCATAAATAATTCTTGCTCAAAACTTTTAGGACGCGCAAGTCGGGACTGAGCATCACACGTATGGAGATAAGACATAGACATGATGCACTTCACTGCCATGATTTCTCTACAATCTAACCTGGATAGGCGAGTTGTCCTCTTCAGATGCCCTGGCAGCGACTGTTGCAGTGAAGGCGTCGTTCAAGGCTGTAGAGTTGTCTCCTTCTGGGTAAAAGAACGCCATGCCGCCTGTCCTAGCCGCGAGAGACTCGAGATTGGCGTCAGCCGCGTCACTGTAAGCTATGGTGTCGACGATGACACCTTTGTCCAGAACGGTCGGCATGGCCTCTGTGATGTTAGGGTGTTGGTTCTCTTCGCCGTCACTGATGACCAGGAGTATTCCACCTGCAGCGTTACGTCCATTGGCCTCGAGAACCTGAGAAAATAGCGCATTTCTGCCATCAATTGTGAGAGAAAGCACCAAGGAGAAAAATACCGATGAAGTGATAAAGGGTGTTTCTTGCACCCACGTGACAATGACGTAAACATTGACGGCGATATTGGACGATTTAACTTGGCAGTTGCAATATAGATTCGAATTTGTGTATGTTTGTTTGTTTGTTTTTATTCATGGTATAACACACTAAGTTTGTACTAAACAGTATACATTATCTCACATCGGGAATGATCCTTATTCTTTTTGATAAGTGTGATTTGTTGTTATTATTACGAGTCGAGGTTTGACTCTCTTCAAACACGGGACCTCCATCGCCCTATAAGAGGGATGTCTCTAACCGCAGTTTTTGTACTTATTTTCAGTATGAAATACGTCAACAAGGTATGTCAGAAAATTCGAACCCGGGACCTCTCGATCACCCCATCACTAAACCACGCCGACGCCATAGCTTCACCAACCAGGGTGGCGGCCTCACGGGGGTCGGGTGGCGGTTGGCGTGGTGAGGGTGAAACCATTGATTACTTTTTGGAACTTGCTAGTGAGCTCTAGGAACTGTCAAAATTTGCCTCTCAAAACACAGGAAATGGCATTGCAGAGGGTAACAATTTCAAAATTTCCCGGGGGAGTATGACCCCAGAACTCCTAGAACTGGGGCCTTCGGCGATCCAGTTTCATACCCCCCCCCCCCCCCCCCCACAACAAAATTTGCTGCCGCCGCCTCTGAATCATCCTATCACCTGAGATTCTTAAGTTAAATGTTCAGTTGTGAAGCGCACAGTGGTTGCTTACTGCGGATAGATTTGAGGCTAGTAGTGGTTTGGTTCCCACCTGTATGCCCTCCAGTAGTCCACAGCCGATACACGTCCATCCCAGGGTGCTGTTGGGCACGGCTGCCGCCAGCTGGTCACGTGCCGAGTCATCTGACACCTGAATCAGAGCATGCGCCGTGGTCGCCCTGGTGGAGAAGTCCACGATACCGAGCCAGCTGCCGTCAGCTACAGTGTTTCTGATGAAATGTTGCGCCACCTGGTTCAGCTTCTGGATTCGTTCACCCTGATGGTGCAGATTTTTGTTGAAATACCCAATGATTTATTCGCTCATTCGATAAGTGAGAGTGTGGGTGAGTGAGTGAGTGAGTGAGTGAGTGAGTGAGTGAGTGGGTGAGTGAGTGAGTGAGTGAGTGAGTGAGTGAGTGAGTGAGTGAGTGAGTGAGTGAGTGAGTGAGTGAGTGAGTGAGTGAGTGAGTGAGTGAGTGAGTGAGTGAGTGAGTGAGTGAGTGAGTGAGAGTAGACGACGGACTGAAGTACCGGGTCCTTAAACCAGAACTCTGATATTGTTTGAGTACAGGACCTATTACGTTGTCTCGCGGAAAGTTGGACACGAAGGCATCCTTCCCAGTTTAGAGTGGAACTGTACGTTTTCTGATATATAACCTCTCTGACTCCTCGTTCAAACCACCAGGGTTCACGGTCTACAATATCCGTGGATTCGAGATCGGATGAGAGTCCCTGACAGTGCTGGAGATGTGTTTTTAACTGCCTGAGTAACGGTTACATTGTGTAGAATATTTTGTACTGACCCTCATGCTCCCAGATGAATCTAGCACCAGGACCATCCGTTTGTCCACCTCCTGTATGAGTGTGAAGTCCGGCTGGGTGGACACTACCTGTCTCGGTGGGTTGGCACCATGGCTGAAGTCTGGATGGTCAGCCATGACGTCCCAAGCGCTCCGGCCACCACACTGGACGTTGTGCTTGTTAGGCGCCTCGTGGTTGTGAAGGGACGTGTGGTCACCGGACGGGTCACTATGGCAAAACGAAGCCACCTGGGAAAAAAGAAAATGAGAGGTCCTGTTATGCTCTCTGTAGGGATATTCTTCCACAGTTTTGATTCATAGCTTTTCAACTTGGGCAATGTTTATTCGATTACTTTTAATGGCATCCGCGTTCGACCGTTCCAAAGAAAAGTTTTCGACCATACTTTAAAACGTACAAATCAGCTGCAAAATGAGAAAATGTATGCCATCAGGTGCAAAAGAAAATATTATTTAACCAATGCCTTGTAATACCAAAGTCAGTTCCAAAGAAAAAAATTTAGAAGATATTGTTCGGTGTGCCATACTCAATGTCAATTGTTCAACTTTCCTAACCACCTAGATTTCATAATGACCTTTTTTTTAGCAAAACGTATTGTTCTTGGCATGCTCGCGAGTACGTCAGAAACACTATCACACACTCACACTGACACACTGACAAACGAACTGAATGACACCCCAGAGCAAAACACCACTCTCTTCAGGGTTAAGTTGAAAAGACGATGATCTGTGTACCATCTTACCAGCCCTGGCTAGCTGTAACTCTTTCAACTGACGTTAAAGTGCCCATGACACCAAATTCAACATTTCCTGATCATATTCAGCCAGAAAGACGTAATTTGATAAACAAATGACATTTGAAGATCAAATCTCTCATATAATACCTCCTGTCTCTGATTCACGTCGCCAGGTAATTTAGTAAATATCCGCCCATGAAGTCAGGGTTAACATGCCGGTTTGGAACTTGTCACCGCAATTCGCAAAAAAAAAAAAAACGCTCTTTTACGAAGAAGGAAAGCAAATATTATGAAAACTTGCAATTGCATTTACTTAACGATGATTATTTTTGCGCTGTTAGCTGCTCATAAGAACGAGGTTCCGAACGGCGGGCTGCCATGTTTACTGTGACGTCACGGGCGGAAATCAACTAGATAAAGTAACGGCAGGAATCAATAACTAAAAGTATGAATTTTAATATCCGACGTTTATAAGCATTCAGAAGATTGTGTAAAAACGCCTTTAAGCTTTGTTCATTGTATAATAGTTGACGCTTGCTTGCAATCAGTTGTATTTTAGTGCCAGCCTGTGACATTGGTAATCTAAATACACTTTAAAGAATGTCCAGGTAATACATGAACAACGGAGTTGTCATTCTACCTTCTCGAGGAACTGCATGAACATGTACGATCCCGTGGCGGGGTTGTTGGAGTTGAGGTGTGGGGCGAAGCGGCAGGCAGGCTCCGGTAAGCCGGTGTTAGGGTCTATCTGACACGGCCGGCCCGTCAGCATGTTGATGTGTGTCCCGGTCAGGTGTGCCGAGCAGCGGGTCGCCTGCACGCCGTCCGACACGGACGAGTAGAAGTACGGGAAGGACTCTCCCGTGGGGCTGTCCATGCCGTACTCATCAAACAGGCCCCAGCGGAGATGGCCCCACTCATGCACCATAGTCTTACCTGGAGAAACATAGATACATTTACATAATCTATTCATGCCGTACTCATCAAACAGGCCCCAGCGGAGATGGCCCCACTCATGCACCATAGTCTTACCTGGAGAAACATAGACACATTTACATAATCTATTCATGCCGTACTCATCAAACAGGCCCCAGCGGAGATGGCCCCACTCATGCACCATAGTCTTACCTGGACAAACATAGACACATTTAACGTTACATTATCTATACCAAAATGTGCACACCTTACAAATGTCTCACTTATTCACTCACTCACTCAGCTCCGCTTGCTCACAAGAATGTCACAAGAATGAAAATACCATCATTTCGCATTTACATGAAATATGGCACGTTCGCATTAATTATTCAAAGTAGGTCCATATTTGCATGATTTCAAGACTGTAAACACTCCATATGACATAGAAGCACATATGTTGCACGTGTGGCAAATAGCTCTTGATGCAAGGATGAAGTGATGAATTGATGAAGTTTTGTGCCCCCTGCACATGTGTTTCTGTCAAAATATTTTAAGGAGGATAACTAAAGAAAGGAACGACAAATTTTAATGGTACTTATGCAGGTAGCCTAATTTGCACTTGCACATCAAAGCCTAACTCACCGTAGGGTCCCCAAACTGCCTCCCCGTACTGCTTGTTGATGACGTAATCTGGCGTGAGGTGGATGTAGTCTCCGCCCTCCCCACAACCAGACTTCTGTTTAACGTACGGACTGTCTCCATACAGGGGGTTCAACTGGTCAACCCTGGAATAGGCATTCATGGAAACATTTGCTTCAGCGTGAATAGGTCAAAATCGCTGTCATTTATATATGACTTGGAGTGTTTATCTAAGATTTACGTAGTTTTATACACAGCCAACAACCAGGAGGAATCTACCTATCGACGTTTCCGTGGACTGATAATGGCTGGTTATACTGCTCACTGCAGCTAGGTGTCGCTGCTGCATTGCACTGCAGCTAGGAGTCGCTGCTGCATTGCAAAAAATGAGGTCCCAAACTCTCAAGATCTCATAATAAATACACTCCCATCATTGCCACCTAGCTGCTGTGTTAATTAGGTACCAGGCAGTCCAACAAAACGTCGGCTGACACAATTACAAATCCTTCTAGTTGTACCTGAAGAAAATTCTATAATACACTAGTAAAACTGTTCAACATATGTTTGAACTTCGCGCAATTGAAGATACGAGACATCTTTTTAAAGGCGGAAACCAAATGCTGTAAATGCATTATAGTTGACGTGTGTATTTGATTTTACGGTAGTGAGAAAATGTTTATGGTGGTTGAGTTCGCGATAGTGCTATAGTGCTATATAGTCAAATATTGTATAGTAACAGAAACCCTTGTGCCTTTACAGCCAGTCTGCCCACTGCCGACTCGGTTAGTGTGCCACATACGGACAGAACAGGCGCTTTGGGCAGTATTGTCATGATCAACTGCCACTGATAGTATCTAATAGCTGTATGCTGTATACTCTTCATTTGTAGCACCTCTAAATGAACGTGTTTTCAATATTCAAAATTTGTTAGTATTTATGTACCTTCGTTGCAACAGGTGCCCTCAACATATCATAATACTGGAGAATGTAAGGCACGTACACCATGTAGGGCTTGCACTAGATAGGCGGGGAGAAGACAGAACAATAAAATCGTATTTTTTTTAGTTCGCGGTACCTAACGCCGTCACTACAAAAACATCTCGAACACAAAACATCTTGAACAGTAATGCATTTATACAGTTTCCTTTGCTCTTGAGGCCTTAGCACAACTACCTGATGTTTGCCCGTTGGAACAGCTCAGTCCTGGCTGTCCGGTACTCCGGCTGGGGTGTCCACGACTTGGGAATCAGGATCGTGATGTTCTTGAGGTACGCGCGCCTTTCCGTGGCATCGTACATGGCCTGGGACGTCTCTGTCAGGATCTCCTGTTAAATACACAGCTTTCAGTGAGGTTGGACAAGTCTATGTTCAAATATGATATGGACGTATTTGTCAAGAAAATAATTTTCAGCAAAGTGGCATAGTTTTGTGATGTTTACGCATACTTGAGTTAGGTGTAAGCATTGGCCGCCACACTAACTGGCTACACTGGTAAGTTGCATGTCGAATTTTAAGATGTATATATGTACCACGTCAGTGATAAACATTATATACAAATCTATATATGTCTTACCCTAAACCAACCAACCACCCACCCAAACAACCGACAAGCAAACAAAGCAAGCAGCCAGCCAACCAGCCAGCCAGCCAACCAGCCAACCAACAAACCAACCAACCAACCAACCAAACAGCAAACCAAACAACCAAACAGCAAACCAACCACCAAGCAAGCAACCAACCAAACAAACAGCAAACCAACCAACTACCAACCAACCAGCTAATTCGTGTTCAGGACATGCTTCGGTCATGAGTTTAGTGGTAGATAGCTCTTGATCTCGCCAGAGAGTGTTGCATGTATGGATCTGGGCCTCCTACCATCTGCAAGGGGAATTTTATTTGCATGGTACTTTCCATAAGAATAGCTAAAGAAGAGGTTGACAGCTTCTTATAAATAAACTGAGTTCGGCAACCTCATACCTCCATGAAATATTGAGAGCTTTTGTAAATTTTAAGCGAATGACTTTATTACATGGTATTTACATGCATAACATGGTGATGTTCATCATTGACTAACATACACATGTCACAAGTATGAAATTCCCATTATCAATCATTAAGCGGTTTTACCATTTTCGCATATATTATGCAAATCAGTTCCTCTCAGTATCTGCTTATGTTACATCTATCAAAATTTAGATGTGTTATATTTATTGAAGTCCATATTGAAAACAATAGAATTATGCAATTTACACAATAATTATGCAAATGAAGTCCTCATTTGCAAAACATGCATATCATTATGAACATCTTTGCCTAAGCTACCCGTATGCCTAAACTTTCTGCAGTTATCCTCTTTGGAATGTTTTGACAAAAATGTCCCTGCAGTTCCAAAAAGAAATGCTGAAACTTGTCCCACTTTGACACGACGCTGAATGCTATCTACCACTAAAATGTCAAGACCATATCATGTCCGGGACAAGAGATACATTGATAAAACTGCTATGATAGATTATTCTCATTAATTATGCAAGTGTATTCATATTTTCTATAATTAGTATTTTATTTTGTACAACATTATCTAAAGTACCTACGTACCAAAAATCATGAAAATCCGTTGTTCCCTTCTTGAGTTATCGTCTTCAGACGTTTTTAACAAAAATACCACTGCTATCCCAAACCTGGTCGCTAGGGGGCCCAAACTTATGTCACTTCTTCCTGAGAACAAGAGGTATCTAACACCCTAAATTCGTGACCATAGGTTGTGCAGAACACGAGATAGCAATACAGGAAGTTGCACTGCAGTACCAAGGGAAACCGCTAGGAGGCCCAAAACCTCATCATTTCCAGCTTTCATCACACCCTACCAACACACCAAGTATGAAACCAATACACCCAGCTGTTCTTGAGTTATCTTGATGACAGACACACAGACACACAAACGCCAGTGAAAATATAACCTCCATGACATTTTATGGAGGTAATAAAGGTTCAAATAAACAGATGGTCCTGATTTTGGATTTAGAAATAGCAGTGTGATGATGGACATGATTAAATGGTAATTATGCAAATCAAGATCTAATTTGTATGATGAATGAGACAATTCTATGCAGTTGTTCAATGAAAATCCTATTCAAACATATATCATAATAGAGCATAGAAAAAGAGGAATGAAGATTATACATATTCATGCAGAAAATACTAAAGTTCAATACATGAGGTGGTAAATACTTTTTGAAAGTTATCGTGTCAGTGTATGTGTCATCTAGTGCCTGTTTCCCTACAATAGTGTCATAAACGGGGGCAATTACGTTTTATTACAAAGACGTTGCGTGACGAATAAATCATATGATATAGATCATAATCATGCTGAAAGGGAAATTTACTTTGTGTTAAGTACCTAAGGCCATGTTGATTCGATTATATAGATTATATCCACTGGGAATCCCCAAACCAGTGCGATCGTGCAAATAAAAACAGGTTGCCTTTTTTGTTTTTGAACAAACATGGACAATGTGACACTGCGCTCAGGTTAGTGACTTATTGTAAAAGTGCCACATAGTGACATACACAGTATAGAAAGAGGGTAAAGGTATTGTTTTCTTTTCCCTTCCCGACCGAAGTCAAGTGAAGTCAGTGAAGTTAGGAAAGCCGTGCAAAATGCTTTTCCCAAGGGCACAACGTCGAGGGCACGGCGGGTACCGAACTCGGGACTTACAGATTCCCAGCCGAACGCTCTACCAGTTAGGCCACGCCCGACGCCAAAAGTTGCCTTTATCATGACATCTAAGTGATGAAGAAGGTAACTAAACAGGTAGAGTAGGGCTGGGTATCGGTACAGTGTACAGAACCGTTTTTTCCCATTGGACCGGTCCTGAAAAACCGGACCTGAAAAAATTGGGTGGACCGGATGTTGAACCGATTAGAAATTTAAGTGATTATGTTATCAGGCATTCACACGTTTTGGCCCTTGTAGGTGGAAGAAAATAACAAGATTGAAGATGAGTAGAGTTAACAGTAATTTCTACCATGTTTTACAGCCAATCGTACAGGTGCAGTTAGCGCTGTAGGATTTTAAAACGCCAGTGTAAGTCTAATACTTCACCAAACAGATTTCTTTGTCGTGAAATGGACCATTGGTATGAGTCATGGACCTGATCCTCTGGACCTGAACCGGACCTGGACCTGAATTTTCTGTACCGGTGCCCACCCCTAATGTAGAGTATGATGTACAGGATATTAGAATCTCAATCGTTTTGTGCCAATTTCAGGTACGCTTACTGTACTGAGCGTATGCCTGACGTGAGATTTCGTCAATGGATGAAGCCAAAATGAGAAGGTTATTGAAAATCAAATTCAAAGTGTGGCCACTAAATTTCAGACCAAATGTTCAATACGTTTTAAAAAACGCATCATAAAGAGATTGCCATTGACAAAGGATGTTCACTTTTGATACTTGGCGCAACATATACAATATATCATGTTATATACATATGAAAGTTCCATTTTAAATCCATTTTAGACAATGTGTATTTTTGAAAATTATTATTATAGAGTTTCCGGCGATAAATAGCGCCAATTTTGCAAGTGCCTAGGGCAAACCGGCGCGATTAGGCCCAGTGCATGGGCATAACCGTTTAGGCTGAGGAAAGGGGCCCCTGTCGTTTACGGGATGTTTGTTAGTGCCTTTGGGTTGTCGGAGTTAAATTTGACCCGGAACCCCAAACAAAATACACGTCGGGAACTACCTGTGAGGAACAATGATGGGCGCCCCTGGGTTTCCGGCCCGCCCGTGCAAATTTGTCTCTTCGAAGCCCGGTCAGGTCTACATCTCCTGCGAGAACCGGTGCGGTAGGGACCACAGCCTTACCCCCGCAGCATAGAATGTTACATAGTTATGTTTCTGAAGTTGCTTCCCCTACATAAACCATACTTGTAGCCTTGCCACGGTTCAATAGGGATCACAGCCTTACTCCGCAGCATATATAGAACGTTACATAGTTATGTTTCTGAAGTTGCCTCCCCTACATAAAGCATACCTGTAGACTGGCCACGGTACAACAGGGACCAGAGCCTTACCCCGCAGCATGTAACGTTACGTAGTTGTGTTTCTGAAGTTGCCTGCCTTACATAAACCATACCTGTAGCCTGATCACGGTACAATAGATCACAATAGGGACCACAGCATTACCCCGCAGCATCTAACGTTAGATAGTTGTGTTTCTGAAGTTGCCTGCTCTACATAAACCATACCTGTAGCCTGGCCACGGTACAATAGGGACCACAGCCTTACCCTGCAGCATAGAACGTTACGTATAGTTTAGTTTCTGAAGTTGCCTGCCCTAAGAGAAGCATACCTGTAGCCTGGCCACGATCCGCGGGTCCTCCGGCACTGCGGGGCTGATGGCCACCAGCACTCCCCTGTACTCGTTATTCTCCAACACGATCTCAAACGGTCGGTTCAAGGCGCTGTCCACTCCGGCCAGGACAAGACTGACCACTAACACAGACAAGGGCGCCATGTTGTGGCCAGGGTTAACTCTGGGGTGTAGTAACAGCCACAACGTTCTTAGAGAGATGATAATTCACAACTTTCTCTCACCCGCTAGCTTACTTCACTTTTATAGTCTCGCACACCCTACCGGGCCACTAAAGATGGACTCTCACTGCACCAGGGGCACCGGTGTGGCACCGCGGGGTTCGTAGATGACTCAACGAATTTCAGAGATAAAGAACGAATTCCCCCCCCCCCCCCATTTTGTTGTCTTTTAAGTCATACTTTTACGTATTACGCAATATCTAAATTATTAAAATACGGGAAAATAACACAACAGTGCCGCAGTGAACGAACCCCGCAGTACCGCACCGGTGCCCAAAGTGCAGTGAGAGTCCACCTTAAGGGTGTAGGCAAATAACCTACGGAAGAGTGCCGGACGTGGTTCACGGTAAGCTGCGATTGGGAGTTGCTTAAATGTTTAGTGATGTGGATTGTATTAAGGATTTCGTGTTCGTTAGAATCTGACAAAAGTTTGAAATGAATCGTTCAGGCGAAATATCATATGTATATGTTCAAACACATGCTTACTTGCTTAAGTCGAGTCCAAACAAGTCGCATGAAACTAGAGTACTGATTTTGAGACTTGGTTTGTATAAACATTACGCCCCTTTATTGCACGTTAATGACTCTTAGTTCAATTTATGGTGGGAAATAAAAATACCAAAGTTTAATGTCAGGTGTCAAAAGTAGAATAACTAAGCCATAAATGGTGGTGATTTCGGACTTGGTTAAATACGTCTACTTTAAACTTTGTTATCGTGTAGCAACAGTACCCTTACAGCATACTATTAGGTGATTACAACTTGATTAACTACACCTCTCAGCACTAACCTATGTCATAAAAATGCAAAGTACTCTACGAGGGGTGATCAATAAGTTCTGAACCTCTCCTAGAATGTGTGACGCACAGCTCAAACTTCGGGACATAATTACACAGTATCAACTTTCTTTATTAATATCCACCAGATCTAAAAATCATTGCAGTCATTGCTTTCCACTCGTCATCTTAAAACACTGGGCGAGAATTTTCGAGAAAAACGCCGAGTAAACTGTGTCCAGATCTGTGAGGGTCGAATTCCTCATGCCATAAAATCTACGAAGACATATTTATTTGATGAATATTCTCTTTAACTAGAAAAAATACTGTATCTGACTTTCAGCAGAGCAAGTTGACCCGCACACCTCAGGTCACTGCTAAAGTGTTACTGAGTGTAAAGTAACGACCATATTGATGTGAATTTCGGTGGAGATCCGTGAGAAAAGGCACACATATACTTTACAATTATACCAGAACTCGTCCGTCACCCCTGGAAGTTCGCACGTTTGTGCCTTTTTTTTCAACATGTACTACAGCATAGAAATGATTGGAAAATCATTGCATCTTGGTGATTTGTGGAGGGAAAGCTATACATTGTAAATCTCTCATGACCCTTGAACTACTTGATGTGGTAAAGTAATTCAGGTTGATATGAAGACGTCTAAAGGCGAAAAGTTCCAATGTTCACGGCTTATGTGTAATGATAATGAATGAATGAATGAATGAAGACCTTTATTGCACATTTTTTCCACACCGGGCTAAGTACAGGTCACACCAAGACATCTTGAAAAGATACAGTTCACAGATACAAAATGAGACTATTGCTGGATAAATTCAACTTCTCCTCGCTTTTCTGTTATAGTGGAGATAAAAGAGCAGATAAATTATGTTTTATGATGGATGGTTTAATAATGTGGTGCGTGTGCTGGTACAAGATCGTGCCCTGGCAGGAATATTAATTTTCGTAGGGAAATGAAAACTTCGGATAGACTAGTTCAGCCGTCTGTATTCTAAAATGCACACGTTTATGCTTATGCACAGCTCACTGGGATTTGGCTTGGTAGTGACGTTCATAGTCTTATTTCATTCGTTCACTCAATCACATTCTCCTTCACTCAATCCACTGACTCAATCCCTGATTGACTCACTAACCTGCTCATTCACTCAATCGCTCACTCCAACACATTCATTCACTCACTCTCCTTCATTTACTAACTCACTCACTCACTCACTCACTCACTCACTCACTCACTCACTCACTCACTCACTCACTTGATCACTCACTCACTTAATCACTCATTCACTTAATCACTCACTCACTCACTCATTCACTCACTCAACAATCACCAGTCCACCCACTCACATGCACTCATTCTTAATATCACTATCACTCTAGCTCTGACTGACTCACTGACAAGATAACAGAAGGAGTGCACCATGTTGTGTCCAGTAATGAATATTTATCCTGTAAGTATATGACTGTAAACCTCAATGGCTATATACAAACATCAAACAACACTGGACTCGACTGAAATAACAACGTTCCTTGTACACAACAGAGCGTTTATCCCACCGACGTTTCGGTGACTGTCTATCGCCTTCCTGGTTCACATTGTACTGCACGCTGCAGCGTAGGTGTCGCTGCTTACTGATGCGGTCCCAAACGTTAAGTATTTACACATAGATAATGCGGTGTTTACAACGAGGTCGTAAAACAGTGCAATAAATACATGAATGTTATCAAGTAACAATGATAACAGTACAACAATTATCATCATCTTAAGAATGCGTTCCCAAACGTAACGGTACCCTAAGTTCTACTCCACGGTTCATGACTGGATGGATTTCTGATCTATCCAACTTCCAACGGGTGCGTCTATTGTTTTCTCTGTCTGGAGTCATCATTAGAAGTACCTGGCGTCGTGCGTGGCGTAGCTGGTAGAGCGTTCGGCCCTGGAGGTCCCGAGTTCGATACCCGCCGTGCCCCTGACGTTGTGCCCTTGGGAAAGGCACTTTACACGACCTTCCTCACTTCACCCAGGTGTAAAAATGGGTACCTGACTTCGGTCGAACTAGCTTTACCCTCTGTCTTTACTGTGTATGTGGCGCTGTTTATATAAGTTACTAACTTGAGTGCAGTGCCACATTGTCTTTGTCTGATAGATGATAGAAAATAAAAGTACTATTACATCCTTTAGGCTTAGGACATGGAAGTAGAAACGTCGAAATGGTTTACATAAGGACAGGACCAGTCATGACTTGCACAGTAAGGCCCACACTAGGATATGATAATTGCTTAGTAATACATAATATATACAACTTTTTTTCCTTTTGCAACTTTTTTGCTGGGAATTGTTAACTTGTCCTTTGGAAGAAGGCATAGAAATCCTGGTGCTATTTCAGTATTTTGGGTGAAGCTTATAAAACGTTGATATCGAAAGCCTAGAAAACACTAACAAATAATGCCAAATGCAGCAGATTTGAAATATGAGTAAATGTGTTATGGAGTGATCATTGTCATGACTTTCATATATATTCCAATGTAAGCATTAAATCCATTTACTGAAATCACTGTATAGGGACAGACAATTATTCCTAATATCAAAACTTGATAACAGCCGTTGCCAATATTGTTAGATTTATCATCATTACAAATCACATCGGTTTGACTGGTCCCCTGTTATCTCCACCATAGCTATCACTTGTGGTTCGTCCCTTGCCTTATCCTCCTCCCCACCCCCATCACTACCGCTCTGTCCCCTGGAGATTGCCGACAATCTGGTTCGGAAAGATGACTTGGAGTTGAGCTGGGTACCGGGCCCGGCCTTGCCACACAGGAAGTGCTTGAGCGCATACCGGAAACGCTGTGACATCATGTTGTAAATGACCGGATTGACGGCTGAACTCAGGTAGAACAGCACGAAGGACAGAAGCGTCACGGCGTTGTGCACGTCATGCAGGTGCTTCGTCCAGGCGCGCACGTGGTTGAACGTCACACGAGACACGTGGTGGGGCAGCCACAGTACCACAAACGTCAGCACAATCACCGCTAAAAAAAATCAGATTAGTAATAAGCCTTCTCATACTAATTACCACGCATGAGCGGGTGAAAGGAACTCTGGGTAATAAGTCAAAGTTAAAGGCCCTCAGATGTCAACAGTCTCTACTATTGTTTAGATTTGTGTAACAATATCCGGAACGTAGTGGCGTTTGCAAAATAAGGTAATGTTGATTTTCTGGGGGGCTTCAACTTTGACATATTACCCAGGGTTCCTTTCACCCGCGCATGCGTGGTAACTAGTGTGAGAAGGCTTGTAAGATCCGATCCTTCACTATTCCCAATACGCATGCACAGCGACCTGAATTGTGGGTAATATTTCAAAGCTTAAGGCCCCAGAGACATAAACAAATCAGGCCTGGACATTGTTTTGCAAATCAAGACAATGGTCGAGACGAGAACTGTTTATAAGTCAGGGGCTCTTACGTTTGACATACTTATTACATATGTGCGCATTCGTACTCGGGATGGTGAGCGCGGATATTAGTCATATGAGAACGTTACATCACAGAGATCAGGACGCATGTGCGGCGACAGGAATACTAGGTGATATGTCAAAGGGTAAGCCTCAAAAAAGGAAACAAATCCCGCCTGGACGTTGTTTTGCAATGGTCGAGACATGGATTGTTTTCTTTTACCTTTGACAAATTACCCAGAATTTCTGTCACCGCACATGCGTTCTGATCTCTCCGAGAGGGCTTATCATATCAAAATGACCTTACGTGACTGATAAACTCTGAACCTCACGTGACTGAACGTGTTTGCATTGTACGTACACCAGGGAAATGACGGGCACCTACCCAGCATTCTGATGACTTTTCTGCGGTCGTTGTCCTGTCGTTTGGATCCTGCGGTTCGCTCGGTCGCTCCTCGGTAGAAGCGGCTCCTCTGCCCCGTGTCCGTCAGCGCCCGCGCCATCAGGCCGTACAGCAGACTCAGCAGAACCATGGGCACGAAGAAGAAGCTTGTAGACACCAAGGACATGACAGAACCTAGCTCCTTATTCACCACCGTGCACTCCTGCATGTCTGGGTGAGATATAAGATCGTTCAACATTACGTGAGCGCATGCGCTGCGATTGGAGTTGTGCGATACGACCCAGATATTGAGGCTATCGAGCGACAAAAAGACGTATAAACTCACAAACACGAGCGCGCACGCTAGCACGCATGCACACACACACACACACACACACACACACACACACACACACACACTGAGAGAGAGAGGGAGAGAGAGAAGAGAGAGGGAGGGAGGAGGGAGGGAGGGGAAATAATATCTGCACTTTTCATGCAGATAAACAATTTTGACCACATTGCCGAAAGTACCTAATCCATGCATAACCTTGACAGGGCTGAAGCCAAAATCAGATATTGGTAAGCAAAATTCTGACCAAACTGGTCCTGCAGTTCCTAGGTCAAAATCACAGTATGTCCAGAGACACATAAACAAAATGGTCAGCTGCAGTAACAAGTTCAACCACTAGGAGGTCCCATATCAAACCTGACCATTAGGACAAGACCACCAACCTATGTACCATATATCACTGCAATCTCACTTTCATTCTGGAGATATAGCACCGGAAGCGCAACAAACACACACAGTTAGTCATGCTACTGAAAACTGATAAGGTTAGTACTCACGTACCTGGTATTACAAACCCGCGCGGTGTTTGGATGTGAGTCACGCCGAAGATGAGCAGAGCCGGACTGGCGGGCACGATGGACAGGACCCAGGCCACGGCGACCAGCAGCTTGACCCTGCCCCGGCGGAGCAGCCGCTTGGCCTGGAGCGGGTGACAAATGGCGATGTAGCGCTCCACCGTGAAGCCGCTGATGTGGAGGATGGAGGCGGCGGTGAAGGTTTCCCTGAAGAAGTACATCCCCCGGCACACCGCGTCCCCAAGCCGCCAGTCCCAGTAGCACCACAGCCGGTACAGCTCGAGCGGCAGGACCAAGAACGTCAGCAGGTCCGCACACGCCAGGCTGGCCAGGTAGTAGTTCGTGGTGGTTCGCATGTCCGTACTTCTGCCGATCACCAACACCGTGCACAAGTTACCTGGTGCGCCTACTAACATCAACACGCTGCACACAGCGGTCACCGCCGCCAGGGTTGGCGTGGAAAACAGTTCATACTCCAGCATTCGGCGGAGGATGATTCTTTCTGTGGCCGCTGACTTGTTGGAGAAATTATGGGCCTGCATCCATTCGTTAAGACGTTCTAACGCAGCAGACTCCATAGTGCCTTTACAACAACTCTTATAATGGTGATTTCAGCCTGTACGCTTTCGACCGTCAAATGTACACCATTTATAATCACCGGTAAGCACTGGCAACTGTCTTTTTTCTTTTTATTTCAGGAACCATATTTAAGGAGCCGTGTGCGTTTTAAAACCGCGGTCTGTGGTCTGTATGAGCTCTAAATCTTGTTTTGTTCAGATAAAGTGCGGTTGCCTTGTGCAAGGTGTAGGGCGGTCCTGCCGACTGATACTTGGTACTTTCAACGTCTGTTGGTCTGAAACGGATTTCAAAAATCAACATACTGATATAAAAACGGAAATCAAAAATCAATACAATGGTCAATAAAATCTCTATCTTGTTGTTAAGGAATCAAGAAAACGGAATGATATATGATATAGCTGACTTGAAAGATGACAGCTGACTATAGCTAGATACAGGCCACTCCACTGCGTTCGCGCATATACGCGTGTGTGCGAGCGCGCGCGCGCGTGTTTGTGTGTTTGTGTGTGTGCACGCGTCGTGTGTGTGCGTGCGTGCGTGCGTGTGTGTGCGTGCGTATGTTCGTGTGTGTGTGTGTTTGTGTGTGTGTCCAACAGCCCAACAATGGGTCTAAAATACAACAGGTCCTAATTACATTCAACGACAATAAAAATTATTGTACATAGACGTTTGTATGAATATGCACTTTTCTGATGTTATTGAGGTCGAATCTTACAAATGATACTTCCTGCTGTTCTTGATCGCTGCCGTCAATTTAAATTCCATCCGTGACGTCATAGAGAGTACAGTAACGGTTTCGGAACTTGTGATCGCTCCCAGCTACTTCAATAAGCAAAGAAATCAAACATAATGATAACTTGTAAATGTCTGTAATCGCGATGATTATGCACTTTTTTGTTTCTCTTAAGAACGCTTTCGCCTGCCTCGGCGTCAGGTTCCGAACCGGCCGTTTTGCCAATGACAATGTATTAAAGCTAGGGGCACAACCCGCCGTACTTGCAAGTGCGTGCTGTCTACGTGCCAAAACGTGGGCAATCTTTTGGTATCCGTAAGTGGTAAGTACCGTCTCCGTACGAACACGTGGCGAATCCCACGGATTTGGGAGCACGCAGACACGCCGTAGAAATTTAAGTGCATGCAGAACTTTCTCTGCGTTCGGGCTGTGGATGCGCCCTCTGTACGTGCCAGTACGGGCGACGCGCCTGCCCTGTACAGACTGAACGTTTTCAGGAATACGTGGCGGACGTGGCCTCCACAAAAAACGTACGGACAAATTGCACGTACGGCGGCTTGTGCCCCAGGCTTAAGCGCCAATTATGACACGAGCATTTTGGACTTAAGTGTTTTTCCCTTAGGCTTTCTTTTATATATAATAGTGGATAAAAGAGTGGGATCTCACTAGACCGTGTCTG
>NC_049990.1:13455459-13524758 GCF_000003815.2 Branchiostoma floridae | reverse complement strand
AACCATCCATTTCCCATATGGGGTATATGGTTCGTTTCCATTAGTTTCGCTCATTTCTGTTACTATTACTATAAGAGTCATGCGCATGTTTCATATAAATTGCATAGGTTGCGTAGTATGACAAGTCAACATCCTCTTGTCATTGCAAATGTATTTTAGATTCATTCTGATTTTCACACTGCGATTTCCAATAATCAACTCATTTTGACTTGATCCGCAAATGCGTCGCACATCAGGGGAGAGTCGCAACGTGGTCGCAATTGTTTGTCGCAAATAGGCGAGGCCCAGTGAAATATCCACTGAACACTCCCTGTCACTGTTAGTCCTTAAGCTAAGGGCACAACCTGCCGCACATGTAATTTGTCCGTACGTTTTTTTTTGGGGGGGGGGGGGGGGCACGTCCGCCACGTATTTCTGAAAACGTGCAGGCTGTACAGGGCAGGCGCGTCGCCCGTACTGGCACGAACGGGGGGCGAATCTGCAGCCCGATGGTACACAAAGTTTTGCCTGCACGTAAAGTTCTACGGCGTGTCTGCGTGCTCCAAAACCCGTCGGATTCCCAACGTGGTCGTGCGGAGGCGGTACTTACCATTTCCCCAAAGATTGCCCACGTTTTGGCACGTAGACAGCACGTATTTGCACGTACGGCGGGTTGTGCCCTTAGCTTTAGCTGTGACAACGGCTGCAGTAGCTATGACCAAAGTATTGGATGGGAGCCATGGGTGGATGATAATGTTTTAAAAGCTCCCTCTGTGAGAGGAAGAATAAAAACACGATGTGGACTGCACAGCCTCAAGGCCTGATAATGACTGGGTAACAATATCGCACAGCTGTTCATTCCCACAGCAAGGGGACTGGGAGGGAACCATATATACAGCGACTAAATTGGAAATCTTTCATAAAGATAATTGAAATCATTGGGCAATCATTACTAAGGACATCACTGAAAAATCGTTTATCATTTCAAAACTATGGAGATCTTTAAAATGTCGTTGCAAAACTGTGAAAACAGAGATATCCTTGATCACCTGAGCGCTGGTTTGTCACAGTTTTAGTCCAAAGCTCCGAGGTCTGACACGAATCACTTTTAGCCGCGATTCTTAGTTGTTAATCTTCGAAATGTCCACTGAAAAGAGAAATGGTAGAGGCGACAACTGCAACACGGGTGTTTGACCCATAACCTAGCGGCCCTGTGTTCGAAACCATTGATATGCCGTGGTAAAACGGGCACAAAACACGACTTTCCTAACATCAATCATGTGAAAATGAGTGCATACTTTCGGTTAGGGCTGTTAACGTTCTTCGGATAGAACGTTACCTCCCACCATTACATTATAGGCACCAGCTAGTGACGTCCTTCTGGAGACCCTGTCAGGTTCGCCTCACATTTACAACACGTTAACTTGGCACATTATATATGTGCTATGCAAAAGCCAGACATCTTGTCCGATAGTTATGATACGACACATCTTCACAAGACTAACACAGAAGCAAGTAAAGAAACGAAACGTAAGAAAACAACAAACCCGCTTGCTGACCAGTCCTGTCCACCTGCTCACGCTGGCGGTAGGTCCGCGGTTCTGTCGGGCGGCTGTACAGAAGACTGACGCCGCCACCTTAAGTAGTACACTCCGATAATGGAATTAGACGCTCGCAGCGTCTGGCAATTCTTAAGTAGGGCGACTGTCAAAGCTCAGATGGATTAACCTCGCTTAAGCGTGGCTAATTTATGAAATAAAGGGTCCCGGGGTACGGTAGCGGGATCAAATTACGCCTGACGACGGATACATGTCGGATTTCCTCCGAGAAATCCCATAAAAGCTGCTGGTTTATTATAGAAGAAGCAAATTAGGGCAGTGCTGAATGATGGTGTGTACAGAATATGTAAACTTTGAACGCACTTTAGCTCTGAATGTCAGAGTTACATCTTACTTTGTAGGAGTAGTTCTAAATACAATTGAACCCATATACATAAATCGCCTCAGTGTCGCCCTAATGATACACGGTAAAGACGGCTTACTTCTCAATATTATCTTACCATTATTGGGTGGGCCGACTATTCCCTATTCGCAGCCAGGGGCTTGATTGTGAGCAGCTTGCATGCGCAATAGGTATACGTAGGGCTGAATAATTGCAAGTGTCTGGAGCGAGCTGACATTCAGCGCTATGTGAATACGACAGCAATTTCCCCATGCGTGGCGAAAGGAGGTTTGGAACCACTCACACCGGGAGGGGCCCCTACCGTAAGTTGTTGCTCTACTTATGGTGGGCTTGTTTTAACATGCTCGAAGTGTTACTTTCCTCACTTAAACTCCACTTAATGTCTTATCCGAAGGACGTCTTTTAACCGACGCTAAATTACACCTGAGTGAAGTGAGAAAAGTCGGGTAAAGTGCCTTTCCCAAGAGTACACAATCGGTAGCATATCAACGGAGTCAAACGCAGAACCTCTGGGTCATGGGCCAAAGACCTATCGTTACGCCACACGACCCCCATATCATACACAGTCTTTACTGAAGAAGAACTTTAGAAAGTTGTTTGTTTTTCCCGGACTCTGTGACGTCTCCCAGATATGTCTACTAAAGGCATATGATAAAACGCGCGGCCCTGACTATTTTACCGTCAGTAAACAATGCAAATCTCTAGGTAACGTTAACGGGTCCTCTTTCCAAGCAATTTTCTTTTCACTTTCGCATTATCGCTGTCCAGTTATCAAAATAAGATTACTGAATTTTCAGCCTGAATCACAAGTTGAAAAGTACTACACACTGAAGCAATTAAACCGCACGACTGTTCGGCTCCTTCTGAAATGTTGACAAACTTCCTTCATTATGGATGATGGAACATAAATTTGGATATCTGCTCATGCATTCAAGCGATCGCTTGTGAGAGCCACGTTTGTGAGATTTGACACCCAGTTCAATATCGACGTCCCCTGCTCTTGGTCCACATCTTGTGGGTGTGCCTCTTGCACTGCTTTAAGGCTACATTAGTATTATAATTTTTACTCTGTATATAATGATATTTGATAATTTTGTATATAATCAATTCTGTGTATAATTGTCACCGAATTGTATATTCATGTCTACTGACTTTTGATGTCTAATGTTTATTGTTTGATTTGGTTTCGTATTGTTTTCTATTATCATTTCAGGTTTGGGAGGACAACTTGTAAAGGTGTTGATACACCTGTTTTGTCCTCCCTTCCACTTGTTTTTGCATGTGGTAAATTCAAATAAAGAAATAAAGAAATAAAGAAATGCATATTTACAACCATAAAGAAGCGAGGAGAAGTCGAATCATTAACTCGAATATAGTTCTTCGTTTCACGAGATCTAACACTACTTCACCTTTATCCGCGGAGTAACCTATGTCCGCTGTTGTAAAAAAAATCGGACATCAAGTCGACGGACGGTGGTTTCAAAACTGCAATTTTTCAATTCATTGTAGTTTGATATCGTGTATGCACCGTCCGTCGACCTGATATCACTAAATACCGTGTGTCTAAAAACAACGGATATAGGTTACACCCGCGGATTAAGGAGCACTACCGTTACATGTATTTGAGAACTTTTTTTGATGTTGTGATACATATCGTCTGTATTCATATTTAAGGTCTCCAGCCATCACCGAAGCGTGCGCTATCTGTAACATGAGAGCACTCAGCAGCAGGCCACAGCACATACCTGAGTGACAGGTGTCATTCATCTGGAGCGCCTTGTGGGACAGCTGTACACGCGAACATGCCGGAATGGAGGTAATCAAATTGAGTTCAGAGAAAGGGCTACAACGTTACAGCTTTTAAGTAAATGAAGACAGGAAGTTTATGTAAAATCTTAGGTTAGGTCATTTTACGTTCTGCACGGCGAACAATGTATTGTCAATCTCATGTCGTTTGGTGAAAACTGTCTGATCTGGACAGAGTCAGATAGTTTCTCCATGTGGACAAGAGTTGCACGGTTTTCAAACACAATTGCGACCAATCAGTAAAGAGAAAAGAGGGCCGTTTTTTTTACCATAGCCACAATTTCGGCACAACAAAGGCAAAAGCCGTTTCCTGAACGTCATTGTAAAGTGTAACTAAGTAGACTGTGCCATCTTGCCCTAGGAAATAACGCAAACTTTTTGGCGAATTTATGCATATTCCTATATTGGTCACATAGTGTGTATGAAGCCCAGATGAACAAAAAAATGTTTACGCCCGAAATGTCGCATTGTCATAACTTCGATTCATTAAAAATCACCACTGTGTTATGTAGAATAGTAAAAAAAAGTCATTGACGAGACGAACAGTGATAAAAGCTGTTCACCATTTTGCGCCGTTTTGCCAATTAGGAATTTATTTTAAATTGAAGAGAAAAAGATTTCAGGCAAAAAATGAGTACACTGGCGCCAGTTGGCGAATGCCTTTCTCCATTTTGTGCAATTTGTGCACCTTCCGTTGAGTACAACTTACTAACCACATTATACGCAAGAAAGAGCTTATACATCTGATTACGTGACAGGGCTTGCCCCTGACCACTGTGTGACTTTTCAAACACAACGAGCAGACAAGAATACACACAAAGCTCATCCTTACAAAGTAGCGTCTCCTCATTCCCCCGATGGCCCTCGCCCAGTCCGCCCCACCAAACATTGGCGCCGACGGAATCCGAAGGGATCGACTTTACGATGGTAATTTCCCCATACCCAGATTATGTGGACACTAGAATCTATGTCTAATTGACCCGTGACTTTATTTCGGTCCCGGAGAGGCTTTAAGGCTGATCTACCGACTTCATCAGAAATCGCTCATTCTCTAATTATACTTAGAGCAGATATCTCAAAGGACCGCTTCTGTTTGTCTAAAATATCGTGGCAACTTTAGGGTTTTCTTGCGGCGCATTTGCGTAATGAAGCCCATATGAGCAAATCGTAGTGTTGTCAATGAATTGAAATGTTAAGTTAAGTGATAAAAATGCATCAAAAAGAGATTTGCACTGATAAAAGGATTATCAAACTGAAAAATTCAAGCGGTCCATTGGCGTCCATAGGGCGGCAAGCAGTGACTCAGTCGGTAACGTGCCGCAGTCCAGTGAGATATACGCTCAGGAGATCAGATTGTAATACCCATGTAATCTATAGAGATATGTGAGTTTTTAGCTTACTACAAGAACAAGAAGCGGGCCATGCGAAATCTGTATAAAGGTGCCCGCAAATCTGAGAAACAGTAGGCTGCAAGGTGATCTAAAAGTTGAGCCTCACCCTGAAATTAGTGCTCGAATTTCTAGGCATGATCAATTATATATATATATATATATATATAAAACATGAAGTCTTTTATCAATACCCGCCAAATTTTTGTGGCCATCACTTTCTTGTCCACATCCTGAATGAATACCGTAAGTCATGTGGTAAACAAGGGTTTTGTGGTTCATGTTCCTCATACCATGAAGTCTACGAAGACAGTGTCATCATGTTGGGTGAGGATTCTATTTGAACAGTAGACAATGTGGAATTTAGATCTCCCAAACTTTACATGCCATGTTATTGTGCTACTGAGTACATTAGTGTCATAGTCTGTATAGACTGACTGGCAGAGAGAGAGATTACATTTTCCATTATGGTGTTTCATTACATATGTTATATGAGGAAATTATTAGTCTTATTATAGTTTATAACTTTTCTTTCCCTGAACGATTTGTTAAAATTTAATTTTTGTCAGACTAAACCGATCGTAATAACTCTTGGTCTCAAGACATGAACGAAAATAAGCAATCTCATCAACAATATCGGCTAGTCTTAGTTTTAAAACTGTCCTAAGCAACTTCGTGATATCAAAACGGGACAGCTATACCATACATGATATTTCAGACACGTACAATAAACACAGCTATTATCTATAAGATCTCGTACACGTGGTAGAAACATTACTGTTACGGCTCTGTTACGGTAGTATAATGATTTCGTACACGACGTGGTAGACACACAGCTATACTATATGATTTCGTACACGTGGTAGACACACAGCTGTACTAAATGATTGCGTACACGTGGTAGACACACAGCTTTACTAAATGATTTCGTACACGTGGTAGACACACAGCTGTACTAAATGATTTCGTACACGTGGTAGATACACAGCTTTACTAAATGATTTCGTACACGTGGTAGACACACAGCTGTACTAAATAATTTCGTACACGTGGTAGACACACATCTGTACTATATGGTTTCGTACACGTGGTAGACACACAGCTGTACTAAACGATTTCGTACACGTGGTAGACACACAGCTGTACTATATGATTTCGTACACGTGGTAGACTGACACAGCTGTACTATATGATTACGTACACGTGGTAGACACACAGCTGTACTATATGATTTCGTACACGTGGTAGACACACAGCTGTACTAAACGATTTCGTACATGTGGTAGACACACAGCTGTACTAAATGATTTCGTACACGTGGTAGACACACAGCTGTACTAAATGATTTCGTACACGTGGTAGACACACAGCTGTACTATATGATTTCGTACACGTGGTACAAACACAGCTGTACTAAATGATTTCGTACACATGGTACAAACACATGTACAGCTGTACTAAATGATTTCGTACACGTGGTAGACACACAGCTGTACTAAATGATTTCGTACACATGGTACAAACACAGCTGTACTAAATGATTTCGTACATTGGTACAAACACAGCTGTACTATATGATTTCGTACACGTGGTAGACACACAGCTGTACTAAATGATTTCGTACACGTGGTAGACACACAGCTGTACTAAATGATTTCGTACACGTGGTAGACACACATCTGTACTATATGATTTCGTACACGCTGTTTGCCCAGACACCGCCCTTGCCGGCCGGCCCACAGCGCTGGGACGGCCCGTACTGCCGGTAGGCTCGCCTCGCAGCAGACGATGCCGCGCACCAACCTCCGTCCTGGAGAGCAAAGACGTCATAGCCTCGGTCTCTGGCCGCTTGGTAGCACTTCTCTATTGCGTTTTCTCGCAGACGGTACGGATCTTGTAGTCTGGGGTCCAGCCCCTCCAGTGGGGGGATCGCACGGATGTCGCTATCTGTCCAACAGCCTAAGCTCCTGTATGTGACTGTGGAGACAGAGATCGCACAGAAAAAAAAACTTGAAAAACTTTGTTGATACTTCATGACGTGAGTTCAGAGACCTCATACTCCATGAATATCTAGATTCTATTTGGTTTATCTTGTCAAATTAGTTGAATAAGAAATTATGATGACATAGGCAACTTTGACTCTAGTCAGAATCCAATCTCGTCCATGGTGAGCTCTACTATCTCTTCATTTTTCGTCTATCAATTTCTAGCTGATCATGAAATCCAAGAACCAAACTTCATCAGGCCTAAACACAACTCAGACCACTATAGTGCTATCTGACACTAGCATATGGACAATATATAACTGTGAAAACACCTCTCTGTGAACGCTCGGCCATGTCTAAATGATAGGTAGTTCTACCAACTCTGACCTGTCACTTACTGCATGTATGTGACCTTTGGGGTTATCTTCCTGCTTTATTACTATCTACTGAGAGTGTATTCAAATGCTTACGGAATATATGTTACAAAAATGGCATTTTCCCAGGGGCACAACGCAGGTAACGTGAGCATACCGGTAGATTCGAACTCGTCCTGGAAACACCCCGACCGTTACGTTAACACCGTGACGCCATATTTGCCGCAAATAATAAAAGCATGCTCACCTGTGGTGCCTGTTGGCTGCTGGCAGCAGTCGATACAACATTTCCTGTTGGCGGGCCCTCCGCACAGACCGTTCAGGTGCCGTCCCGGGCACGGCAGGTCGTCAAACTGGCACACCCCGCCCATGGCCCGGCACGGCTCGTCTGGAAGGCAGAGCTCGTCTATAAGCGCGATTTACACACGCGTTTTCTCAGTCTATTCTAAGTCGCTGAATCAACTTTATAGAGTCGACTCGAAACGTTGTGTACATGTGTAAATCAGGCATTTACACACTAGAGACTTGAGCTATTAATTGTATCGTTAATCTATGGGCCGGGTTTGAGTTCGGAGACCTCATACATTCGTAAGATGATTAGAGCTTTGAATTCGTAAATCTCGTCTTATCATCATCAAAACCCCAATATAAATATATTGTTTGCACACTATATACACACAATACAAAAGTTACTCAAGCATCTGACTTATAACGGGCTGCTAGTAGAGAATCGTGCGATTTAGCCCCGCCAATTGTAAGCTAGCTCCGCGCAATCCAGCTCCTGGCTGCGAAGGGAGAGTATAGTATAAAACTATAACTAGTATAGTATATAACTATAACTATAAGAAAGAACAATATTTGACTAAATTTGACCAAGGTTGGCAAAAAAGTCTGAAACCCAGACGCGTTAACGTTGACCGCTCCTATTCATCATCATCGGTCGACGTGATCACACATGTTCGCATATGTTTATCACACATGTTCGCACATGTTTATCACACATGTTCGCACATGTTTATCACACATGTTCGCACATGTTTATCACACATGTTCGCACATGTTTATCACACATGTTCGCACATGTTTACACACGACGGGGTTATACCGCCCCTTACGGGGTGACATACCCTTTCGCTGGCTAATTACAAGACGGGGATGCGCTCCTATTATTCGATATCAATGATTCTAGCCTACCTTGTGGGGCACAGCAGGTGAGGTTCCCCCCGCACAAGTCCGGCACGACCGGGCCCGCACAGAAGTCTGTATCGCTGGTACAAACACCGCCGATAGACCGGCACAGCTGGTTCACGTCTACAGGGGATGGTCAACAAAACATAACTGTACATGAATCCTTGCACTGCGGTTTGTGAACTCCATATCTCCGTAAGAACCCATTCACATTTGTGAGCATATACAAGTCCGTATAAGTTCCGTATTTACATTTAAGGTAATGTTTTCGGAAAGAAGGTGTTTTAACTTTGCCCAACGATATACGGCCGGTGTATTGAACCAAAAAGCGTGTTTTTTCTTCTATTACAAACTTTACCTAATTCAAAAATACGGACTTGAATAAAAGAAATTGTGAAAGCCCCTACAGTCATAAGATGATTCAGCTTTAGCGATATCTTTCATCTTGCTTCAATCTTTATTCAAATATAGTTGTAGCTAACATAATCGATTTTGTTTGATGCCTCTCTCTACCAAAATTACACATAGTGTAATAAGTGTATGCATGAGAGTCATATACTTTGGCAGGATCCAATTTTCACATTTCACCCTTTACAATTGCAGTTCCAGGGCATTTGTGTAGGGGTCCCCAACCCACACCACTTTGTCTTGACGTCTACAAAATCAAGATCACGATATTTCCCGAACTAAAACAGAGAGAGATGTTGTATTTGGCGGTTTTTTTAGCCTTTCTTCTCCCGAGACCTACCCACTTCCCAATTATATGATTACAATCATTCTAAAGCATTTTGCGTTATAATGGAAAAAGCTGCGGAGACACAAAGAAACAGACAGACACACCTAAAACAATACCCCGTTCACATAGGTAATAAGCCTCCATGTTTTATGATGTCAGATGAGGAGGAATTTCTAGCGACTACGTGTATATAAAAATCTAGAAAGAAAATCTGAAAACCAACGCCAGCAGAACAAGAAGGTAATGTTTTCGATGCTAATTGTGGATACTACATGAAACGCTGACATTACCGCAGAGATCTTTCACCAGCATGCTGGCGATGGCGCATGGTCTGTCCTGGTCCAGCCGCACCACCCGTGCAGGGTTGTTAGTGATCGTTCCCAACTCGCTCGTGTCCACAGCGGGCTCACGTCCTGCAGCGATACTGTACAGCTCTATCCCACAATCCCGCGCGTCACGGGCACTCTCCGCAAAGTCATCATGGAACTATGGGAACGTTTGAACGATAACATCGGAACGTTTCAACGATAACATCGGGACGTTTAAAAGATAACATCGGAACGTTTGAACGATAACATCGGAACTTTTAAAAGATAGCATTGGAACGTTTAAAAGATAACATCGGAACGTTTAAAAGATAACATCGGAACGTTTAAAAGATAACATCGGAACGTTTAAAAGATAACATCGGAACGTTTAAAAGATAACATCGGAACGTTTGAACGATAACATCGGAACGTTTGAACGATAACATCGGAACGTTTGAACGATAACATCGGAACGTTTAAAAGATAACATCAGAACGTTTGAACGATAACATCGGAACGTTTACATGATAACATCGGAACGTTTAAACGATAACATCGGAACGTTTAAACGATAACATCGGAACGTTTAAACGATAACATCAATCAATTAATAAAAGAACAACTCAACATTTCTTGATTACGTTCAGAGATTACAGCATTATTCAATTAACATAGACGTTTGTACAAAATAGATAACGTTACCCTACTGATTTCAGGGAACGTCGATGATAATGATGAATGGTTGCTTGTTAGTGTTAGTGTCATTGGTGACTTTAACGTCAGTGGCAAAGTCAAAAATCACAAACTCTGTCACAGTATTGTTTAAAGAAGTGAATAATTTGGGCAGGACAACATAATGTGGCAAGAGTGAATCTTGGAAAGGGGAAGACAATGTGTTCTACATGTAGATACAGTTTCACGTCAAATAACTAATATTAACTTGTTATAACAAGTAGACAATAGTTGTATATATATATATATATATATATATATATATATATATATATATATATATATATATAGCAAACAAGCAAACTTGCCCTTCCCACAGTTGCATCCAGATGGTGAGGCTGCGTTTGCCTTTGAGTGAGAATTTCTGTGTTGTACCTTAAGTTGTACATACATGTAGCTCACCATCTTGTTGTACCCGCTCTATCATTAAACTACTAGTAATCATAATCTCAAAACAGATGTTTGTCTCTGGCTTGTTCTGCATGCCTGGGTGTTAGTACTAGTGGTAGTGCAAAACGAGCCAAAGCCACACATCTGCTTGTTGGACATGCTGAAGGGAAACTTGTGAGTTGTACCTGATGCCCTTCTACATCCAGCTGCGTCCGGCCATCAGTCACGATCACAGCCGCTCTCGGGACGTAACCACGGAACGGGATCTGGGAAATACACGGGAAATTATGCTTGCTGTAACCCACTGTGTTTCTCAATTGGTATTTGGTGTGTAGGTTTACGCATGTTGTGAATGCGCTTGTGTGTGTTGTGTGTGTTTGTGTATGTGCGTGTGTGTGTACACGTGTGTTTGTATGTGTACACGTGTGTGTCAGTGTGCATGCGGGCGTATGTCACGATGTGTGTGTGTGTGTGTGTGTGTGTGTGCGTGTGTATACTGAATTGTGTGTGTGTGTGTGTGCATGTGCGCATGTGTTTGTGGGTGTCTGTGTGTGTTCATGTGCTTGTGGGCGTATGTGTGTCTATGTATGGGTGTGGTGCCTGTGTGCATGTCTTTGTGTCTATGTGTGCACATATCTGCCTTTGTGTGTAACGTTATGTGTAGCAATGTGTGTTTTATAGGAACGGATGTAAACATAATGGTGACCGCTCGCACTACCACTAATACTGTAGAAGTGCATTGCTGCCCTTTTACAATGAACATCTACGTTAACTTTGTGTAGTTGATCGTAGAAACGCCAAGTTTACCGTATTTTTCATGTATTGAATGGCGTTTCCGGTCCGCGTCACTTCCCCGTCGAAAGTGATTTCTGTCAAGATGGCGTCCTGGAGGTCTGTTTTCATGGTGTAGCTGCCGAGCTGGATGTCTAACTTCGGCAAACAGTCGTAGTGGATAACTCCAACCTATGACAACAGATGAGGTGTGTACTTTATACCATGTCGATTCGATTATATGGAAGACATCCACGGGTGCATAAATGTTCGCCCATTCTAACATAGCATTCAATCACACAGTAAACCAGTAAAGCAGCGAAATTGACCATTGTTTTGAGTATCGTCCATTCACATGTGTTCTCATACTGAATCAGGTCCAGGTTCAGGTCCGGACCTGGACCTGATCCTCTGGACCTGAACCGGACCTGGACCTGAATTTTCTGTACCGGTACCCACCCCTACTTAGAGGGATATATTTTTGCCAGACTCTCTTTTTATCGCACGTTTGCATCAGTTTTATAGCTCCAAGAGGATGTCAAGATCTGATTATTTATCACATTCATTTAGCTCTGAAAAGTATTTAAAATAAATATCGTGATAACTGAAAAAGTTGTGATAATAGATCTAGAGTTTAATGTCTCATTAATTCACCAATTGAGAGGTATAAGTATCTTTTACTGGAGAATTAATGTGATAGCAACCCCCTTATCACATTAATTCTCCATACAGATATCTTGTATTCTATATGGAGAATTAATGTGATAGCAACCCCTTTATCACATTAATTCTCCAAAGAGAGATCCAGGATTCCTATCTGGAGAATTAATGTGATAGCAACCCCTTTATCACATTAATTCTCCAAAGAGTGATCCAGTATTCTTTTACTGGAGAATTAATGTGATAGCAACCCCCTTATCACATTAATTCTCCAAAGAGTGATCCAGTATTCTTCTACTGGAGAATTAATGTGATAGCAGCCCCTTTATCACATTAAACAGAGAGATCCAGGATTCCTATCTGGAGAATTAATGTGATAGCAACCCCTTTATCACATTAATTCTCCAAAGAGATATCCAGGATTCTTCTACTGGAGAATTAATGTGATAGCAACCCCTTTATCACATTAATTCTCCAAAGAGTGATCCAATATTCTTCTACTGGAGAATTAATGTGATAGCAACCCCCTTATCACATAAATTCTTCAAAGAGAGATCCAGTTTTCTTAAATGGAGAATTAATGTGATAGCAACCCCCTTATCACATTAATTCTCCAAATAAAGATCCAGTACTCATCTACTGGAGAATTATTGTGATAGCAACCCCCTTATAATTAGCATTATCATCATAGTAAATGAGAAACTGACATAGTTGTAAATGACTGGAATTTCATTCTTGTGGCATTTGGAACTTACGTGGAGGTGAACATCCTTGAACATAAATTGTGTAAATGAAGACTTATAATTGTTTGCATAAATGATCAGAAAATGCTAGTATGGCCTCCTCTCGATACTAGTCTTAAGACAGAATTGTCTACTTCTGTTAACTTGGTGGAGAGATGCCCAACAAAAATAAGGTATGCCCACGAGGACCTTGTTTGCATGATTGATGAAAAACGCACATAATGTTTCAGCCGTAAAGGTTAAAATCATTCAGAGCATGTATGGATTCGTGGAAGTCATATTTTTTCTTCTTTTGTAATTTCTAGGCCTTTTTAGTAATGGAATGAATGAACTTTGTTCCTCGACAGTTTAATGCATGGCAAGTATGACAGAGCGATTAATACAATAACGAAATTATACTACACTATTTCAAAGTCTGTCTCTAGGAAAATGGACTTCAATTATTCTATTATCAAGGGTTGCAATCTCAGATGGGAAAAATCATATTTTTTTGCCGGTGCGTATACGTTTTGAATCGAGAGAAGTGGTTCGTTCAACGGGTTGGTTTGCACGGATAGATACATGGATCGGTCAATCTAAGCAAACCCTTCTAATAGCTCTTCTATACGCCTAATAACGTAATTGAGTCAGCGTGGCTGCCCGGTCTAAGGTGCTGGGTGATAGCGATTTGCTTTTGCAGCCGTGGATCGTGGGTTCGAACCCCACTTGTTACAAATTTTTTACTTTGAAAGACAAATCTTAAGTAAATTATTTTTTTTATAGAAGACAGACCAATTCAGTAATTCGATGTTTAAAAACTCTTTTTTCATTTGATTTTGTTTAACGTCCAGGCTTTTTCCAAAATACGCACCGGCCAGCTTTTTTCATAAGCTTCCTTGTCTGAAATCAGGCGTGATGGCATCCATAATACTGCTGTCGCCTAACCAAATGAAACTCGAAAATAAAGTCTATTTTGACGAAGCGCTCCCGAGTTTGCGAACACAAAACGAAAACTGCACCTCCGCCTCACAGAATGCAACTTGAAAGATAGTGACGTCACAAGGGGAATCCCCAACACCATGCGATGGATCGGCGATCAGGACATTGATCACAACGTACTATTTACTGTGCGTTTCTGGTTGTTTGTTTACGTCACATGTTCATGTCACATTATCCATGACACTATAACTATGATGAAAGTCAAATAATTGGTGGTCTTGTTAGCAGAAGAGATTTTAGACGCAGTAAACAAGATGATTTTGACCCCCTTTGTCTCAAAACTTATCCGTTTCAGCTGACTTAATCGATAGTAACCGATAGCACCGTTTCATTTTTTGCATCATGAAAGGGGCCTTGATGTTTTTGTCCCATCCCGCGGTTTTGGGGGAGTACCCTGTGACGTCTTTTCCGGTCTCATGTTCCCAAAATAGGGGGCGCTTCGTTTTCTCCAAAACAAGGACGTTATGTAACCAACTGAAGTATATTTACGTAACATTCATAAAGTTTTTCCCCAAATAAAGGACATTATGTAACACCAAAATGTAACGTGTCTGGTGTTTAATTCCGTAAACGATTGCATGCTGCGAACTGGTGACGGTAACCACATACTGATACGAACAGGCCTTTATCACAACTTTGTCAAGTTAATTCACCAGTAGGAGAACCGTTGATCTCTATTTGGAGAATTAATGTGATAAGGGGGTTGCTATCACATTAATTCTCCATATAAGAATCGTGGATCTCTCTATGGAGAATTAATGTGATAAGGGGGTTGCTATCACATTAATTCTCCAGTAAAGATTTTTGGATCTTTCTATGGAGAATTAATGTGATAAGGGGGTTGCTATCACATTAATTCTCCAGTAGAAGAATCCCGGATCTCTCTATGGAGAATTAATGTGATAAGGGGGTTGCTATCACATTAATTCTCCAGTAGAAGAATCCCGGATCTCTCTATGGAGAATTAATGTGATAAGGGGGTTGCTATCACATTAATTCTCCAGAGAATTAATGTGATAAGGGGGTTGCTATCACATTAATTCTCCAGTAAAGATTTTTGGATCTTTCTATGGAGAATTAATGTGATAAGCGGGTTGCTATCACATTAATTCTCCAGTAGAAGAATCCCGGATCTCTCTATGGAGAATTAATGTGATAAGGGGGTTGCTATCATATTAATTCTCCAGTAGAAGATTTCTGAATCTCTCTATAGAGAATTAATGTGATAAGGGAGTTGCTATCACATTAATTCTTCAGAAGAAGGTTGAAAATCCTTTGGCGAAAAAATGTGACAAAGTTTTTACTTATCACAATCACATATTTTGTAATTATCACGCTTTTCATGAGAAATACTTTTTTGAGCTAAAAGAATGAGATAAATAGCTTCAGCTGGATGTCATCCATATAATCAAATCAACATGGCCTTATTAATTAATTGTGCATTCCCCCACGTTATAGCAAACTTGACTTTGAAAATGTTATGCAGAAATTCAAACTATCAACTATACGTCTCTGACTATGTTGACATTCAGCCTCATCTAGATACCTTTCTACATTTGTATATTTCATATAAACTTAAGTGTGAAGACTTAAGTAACAGCAAGCACGAAAAGAAGAAAAATCTAGCGACTGTGCAGTATTTTCCACCTGAATTTCCCCGATGTCCAGACAACCGACGATGTCCCGTACAAACCCCTTGATTCTCTCAAACACCGCCGGCCCGATACTCCAGGACCCGTCGATCACAAACACTATGTCGATCCCGCAACTTCCAACTGTTGAAGTACAAAAAGGAAAAGAAATCACGTTTTGTCGAGAAAGACATGGGGACTGGCTCATGAGATATGAAAGTATTATCTTGGAATGGTTTTCAGCTACAGTTGCTGGATCAAAGTTGCAAAAAAGTCTATAGTGTCGTTCACCGGCGCCACTGTCTCGAAGGAAAAAGAAGGAATCTTGACCTGGGAATCAGACTTTTTAAAAAGGAATAGATTAAAGAAGCAATCTATCTCAAGTCTTAGTAACCATCCCTCAACATAGACGGGGGGCGGGGGGGGGGGGCGCCATAAACTGTCTACAACTTATGACCCACTGTTCATGTTAACGTCAGAGCCTCTACCAGGCTCAACATGTCACTGGAAAATTAGAGTGCAAATTGGCAAAATAAACAGATAACATGCCGGAGGTAGTAAAGTTTGCGAACTACGGCTCTGTGGACCTAGGTCACAAATTGTACGGTGCCAATATCAATTGTGGAAATGTACAATGTACACATTGTTAACGTGTCCTTTAAGCACTGTTTTGGGAATTGTCCGAACAACAGAGGCGCTTTCCGAGCCAGTGAATCTATATTTATGAAAAACATTTTAATTCAAATCTACTTTTGAACAGACAAGAACAATATGGCACTGCACTCAACAGTGTCACATACAAGAACAACATGCTTGATAAGGCAAGGGTAGTCCAATGGGAGTTGGGAATGGGGCCTTTTAACTCCCTAACCGAAGTCAGGTCTTTTTACACCTGGATGACCCCAGGAAAGTTTTGTAAATTGCCTTTCCCGTGGGCATGACAGGATTCGAATCGAATACCTCTGGGTTCTGGGCCAAATATCCTACAGTGACGTCACAGAACAACAGACTAACCGACATCCTCGTCTATCTCCCCGTCACCGTCGTCATCCAGCCCGTTGAGCAGCTCCTCATCCACCCGGCCGTCACAGTCGTTATCCACGCCGTCACTCAGGGCAGGGCGGGAGCGGGTACAGCTCAGGTCGGCACAGGCCACGGAGCTGTTGGCGAGGCACGTGCAGCGGCGGGACCCGGGAGTCAGCCACACCTCGTCTGTCTGGCAACACAGCATGGGAGGCCATGTTCATTCGACATGTTCATTTGATTTGACTTGACTTTGACTTCATTTAGATCCACATTTAGCTAACAATATTATGTTGCCAGCTATTATTCCTGTGATCCACATAAAATATATCAATATACACATAACGGACATGACATGACATGACAGAAAGATAATTATATACATGACATCCACCCGAACATACACATCGACCTTCCATAATAACGTACAGGTTTTCGACCATACGGTTAAATCGTGCGAAACAGCTGTAATTTATGCCGTAAATCGAAGAAGAAGATGTGAACTAACAAAACTGAAGCATATGTGTTCATCATAGAAATATTTTTTGTAGAAATATGGTGCTAACCTTGTAGTAATTTCCGTTGCTGAAGCAGCCACAGTCAGTTTTGTTAATGCATGTTCCGTTCCAGCCCCGGATGTAGCCGTCATCACACACGCACCCCTCCACACACGGCTGTGTACACCCCGACCACGGGTCCGCACACGCCTGCACACACGCCGGCCACGGGTCTGCACACGTGGGCTCACAGGCCGAACCGCACGCCGAGTAGTGGCTATGTGCCGGGCACTGGAACTCTTCTACATGGCCATGGGGCAATTTTCAGTTTGTACCAACTGATTCTCAGCTTACATAGCAATGTTCTTTGTCTTATATTCGTAATTTTCAAATGGTGTTTGTCAATGCAAAGGTCGCCTTAAACTGTTTTAAGGCACAGAATATCATCAAACTCATCAATACTCTTAACTTTAAGACAAAGGTAATCATGGTAACTGTGCTGAATGGTAGAGAAATACATTCGTTTTGAGACTGTGTAAGTTGCAAGATGTTTCTGCGGTCGGCAAGAATTTGCGCCTTATGTAATGATACTGCTACCCCTTTGCGTCGGCTGCAGTCCCATGGCTGGGAGTCAGACAAAACTGGCCTTTAAAAAAGAACGAGCCAGCTAATTCAAGCTCATTTTCGTATATTCTGTACATTGGACTCTGAAATTCAACACATTAAAGTCTTGTAAATTGCAGTGCACCTTGCTATAAATTTTTAGGCGTCGAACCCTCTCACTTTGGCGTCCTACTATGTACTATATGTTAATCCCCCTAGGAGAAAACCTGACAGGTGTTGTGCTACTGTGGGACGGGTCTTTGTGACCGAACGATCTGATTTGCTAATTTCTACATTGATGGAACTAATTAGTCACATACGTTTATGAAGGTTAGACATCCAGGTTAACAATAATCAAATACAATTCAATCTCTACAACTGGATAGAAAACGGATATTTACTTCAGGACGTTTCAAGTGACATCCATCACTCTTCTTCAGCGTCACTCTAATGAACTGGCAGAACAATTCAATACAAGTACAGCTAACTTTGCATATGATCCCTAAGAGTTAGTGGTTCAACCAGTTTTTATAGTTAGCTGTACTTGTATTGAATAGTTTTGCTAGTTCATTCTAGTGACGCTGAAGAAGAGTGACGGGTGTCACTCGAAACGTCCGGAAGTAAATATCCAGTAGAGATTAAATTGTATTTGAATAATTAGTTACACGTTTCAATACCTGTTTTCCCTGCTCCGAGGACTGCAGCTAGTACACACATACAGAACTCCACACCTCTCCCCATTCCACCTCAGCTGTATCGGCACATAAGAGCCCAGTAAGTCAAGGAAACTCCATTAACATCTCCGCAGTTATTCTGAAGTACAACAAAAGTACAAACTTTAAGACTTTCGTCTCTTCATTTGGGGGGGGGGGGGGGGCACTCAACCCAAGAAGCAGGTTGCCTATACACTTATCTACTTATTTTGGGGATTCCGAAAATATTATCTGCAGAGCTAAAGCACTCTCCTCTCGTATTGGTATTTGTGGAATATGTACAGGGAGTAGGGGATATACACTCAACACATTCTCAAGTATGTGGACAACATTTATGCACACTGATTTTACGTTTGGGGCCGCATGGTAAACATCGTACAAACTATAACTATCTAAATATGTTTATTCATATTAATACTTTACAACAGGGACCGCATCAATAATCATCGACACCTATGCTGCAGTACAATGTGACAAGCCAAAATTACCCTAAACAATGTGACAGTCATTCACCGCAACGTCGGTGCAATAAAGCCCTTGTTGTGTACAAAAAGTACTGTTATTCTGTGTACGACATTGTGAATCATTGTACCAGGATGCTATATGTTTCCATCAACAGTATTGCTGGTGATATAAACAATGCAATAAGAGCATGGTGACCAATTCTGTCTTTTACTAGTCTATTCCGTATGGAAGAACAAGGACAAGATGGAAGGTGAGTTGTGCACCATTGACTTATAAACTCTGTTAAGGTTAGGATAAGTTTACATACTGACAATGTTATAATCTCTAAGCAGATCTATCGGGGGAAAGGCAGTATCCAAAGGGGTAAACAGAAACCAATTGACTCTGAAGAAGGCGCAGCAACACCATTATTGAAAATAAATGTTCCTCCCTGTTTGAGTACATGGAGGTCTCGGGGACCAATTGGATACTGTTTAGCCATTTGGATACTGTCACAATTAATCTGATGTGCTTGGAGATTATCGTTGTGATGGATACAATGGAGACATGGTTTAGGGTACATTTTAGTGTATCGATATTGAGAAAAACACGTCGAAACTAGACAGGTAACATTTGCAAGCAAATACAGAATGTTACCTTCACATGGTCTAGCCTAGCATTTCTGCCAGGAAGGGTAAACTGAAATAGTTGCAGCTGTTGACACAGGATAAGACAAGAAGGTACAAATAAATGTTGATAATTTTTTATCTGTAACGTTATGCATCTTGAATAATGAACACAACGTCTAATATTGTTCCACACAGGGTTTCTCATCATCATCTCATCTCAGTCCCATAGCTACAAGCCACAGGGCAGTCTGTCTGTCCACAAAGGTTCTCCATTTCTGACGGTCGTCAACAGGGTTTACTCGACGACATTTAGCGTGGGGAAGACGGCCGTCTGCGGGAGGGTCAGGGCCTAGGAATTTTTTTCAGCCTCACGTGAGACAAGAAGCACACACAGTCACAATTTTATTGTCAAAAGGAAGCCAAAATATTATAAAATTGAATTCTCGTTTCTGTCTTCTTGAATTAGACTAACTTTGAAGAGAGCAAAATTAAAACAAGCCTACCAAGTTACGGCACACTGTCTAGCGTAGCACAAAAATCGGAAGGTACATTCACAAAAACGTCTCACAGAGTTTGCCGCTTGTACTACGCAGCGCGAAGGGTTCTCCTCAGCATGCTCTGTCACACTTTTACGTTTTCTATAATATACCCAGTGTGAAATCGAAGGCTACACAATCCTATTTATGTCGCAGTAAGAGCGCGGCGCGATCGCCGTCTAGTGGTTACCAACTACTGTAAATCGCACAAATTCATAGAAACAGCTGGTTAGCGTAATCGCTAAAATTGCCACAAATCTATTATATTCGTTCACGTCACGCAGTTGACAGATACTCTCAGAGCTGAAGTTGATATGGCTACCCCTGCACACTCCATGTAATCTTCACAGTACGCAGCTCTTCTCCGCTATATGCTTCCTCCGCTATATGATTCCTGTCAATCTGTGTAAATTCATTCATGTTTGAACGGCTCGATCATTTTTTTCAGAGTCCGCAATTCACATTTCATAAATTTCTTTTAATTTTTAGCAAACAATTTTGATTTACGTTTGATGTACGTAGTTTGTTTATGCCCTCATTATCAACACGTGCCGCCCGGCACACTTCGAACCCGTCCGCCTGTCAATCATGCAAACTTTAAGGGGTTAGGTTTCTGCTACACTAAACTTTCGCGTTGACTTTGTGCCTGGGGTTTTGTGCTGTGCCGGCCACTCCCACCGTGTATAAAGCTGCACGTAGCTTAATTGTAATGTACCCAGCTGACTTCGTTTCCGTGCTCCACTTACTTGCTGGGGACCAACGCAGCGCTGTGGTAACTTACATGATGAACAACAAGGTGAAAGGAATGACCGTGACCTAAGATGGGGCGGGCGTTCCACGCTGCAGTTAATCATGTTTGTTCAAGGTCAGTTTAATAGCGAAACAAACTCATCAAGTCCATCGTTTTTGTTTCACATACCTTTATGTCTCAGGCGTAAAACTTTGAGTTTTTTATGTAACCGCCGGCGACACGCAGTGACCTTGCGTCTAACGTAGTCATGTGTTTCTTTTTGCTCAAATGTTTTTTTTTTACTCAAAAATAGGTTAACTAGAACCGTGACACCATTCCGTGTTTCATTTGGACGACAGCTCTATGCATGAACTTGAGTAAACGTTCCTATTCAGTACTGTGGATAAAAACGAACAGGTCTCGCTACATTTTTATGATTATATGTCAGTTACTTATAATGTCAGGAAACATCCAAAGAAATCCCCACGTTACCACATACACGTAGCGTTACCACAGTTATTGGCCTGTCTGAGAAAATTGCACTAGTGCTAACGTTAGTAGTTATTCTCTCTGAGTGCGTTTGTTCACCAATATTATCGCGCGGAGCACGCAACTCAACCTCGGCTTTTACAGAATCGTGAAAACACCAGTGGAATCAAAAGACGAGTGCTGGCGCACTACACACCGTGTGTGTTCTCGATTCTACGTAACTCAAACACAACATAGAATTCTCGCCAGGCCTTTTCAGCATAGCGGGCCGATACGCTGTCGGCTGGAAAAATGACGCTGTAAAAAGCCCGCTACGCTGCTTTTTCATCCAGCGTAGCGGCAAAACATGGGGAAAAAATAACAAAATATCGTAGTAAAAACACAAAAGCACGCGCCAAGCACGCGCCTCCGCTGTTTCAAGAAGTTATCAGCTCGAAGGGAGGTGTTTCAGAGCACCCGCCGTGCCGTTGTCTCGCAGCCCCTCCCACCCAGGATCGCCCTTGCGTTCGCGCGAAATGATTGTAAACAGAGGACTTGCCGCCACGAGTGACCAGCGGGGTGGGATCCCTCCCCGGAACAGCCAGATTTCCCGCGAATGTCCTTATTTGTTGATCAACACAAAGGCTCTTACAACTGGTTGCGTCATTTCTTTTTCAGCGCGGAAAACAGAATCAATTCTTTCTGACATATTTCTAGAGCAAGACCGTCCGCGTTTCCAAATTTCCTGTTCTAAATTTGAAGCTCTTTGATTCGGCAATGTAAAATTCAAACCATCGTAAGTTTGTATGTAAAACCCGGGCATTTCCTTTCGGGGCCGGGGCTTTCGGGGGAGAAGCCTCGCCATGTGGCCCCGCCCACACCGTCGGCTTCCTTGTTACCAAGGCAGTGCACTTTTTCGCCCACTTCATCAAAGGCCGCCGCTGTTGGTTAGAGTTTCAAACAGCCGCGTGCCAGTTGACAGCGAACTTCATATGCTACGTGATTATTGCATTCCTTGGACTTCCCCACAGCGGTGCTTCTACAAAATATTTATTAGACTGTAACATTTATTCCCACGTAACGTTACGTGTTTTATAGAATAGAATCTGACGCGGAACAGCGGTTTCGCCGGATATTTTCCTTGAAACAGGTCCGTTGGAATATCGTCTGACAGCGAGGCGGCGACGTAGGGATATAAGACCGTCAACAACAATCGCACGTCACGGCAGCGCAGCGAAGGTACTAGCGCTATAAAGAAGCGCTTCAGCTTCGGATGGCAAACCGGACGATAGTTATAAGTACTGTTGAGCTGAGTAAAGTTTGTTGTTTATGAGTTTTTTGTTGTCTTTGACTCTTTGACCCGAAATACTGCTATGTTAAACTGCTGACAAGAAGTTAAGTGACTGCTACGATTATCGTAGATATGGCCCTAAATCAGAATGAAATAAGCCTTCTGTAGCCTAAAATGCAAGGCTTTAGGGGGGGTTTGGCCCCCCCTGGCCCCCCCCCCCCCCGGCCCCCGGCCCCCTGCCCCGACGCTGTGACAAAATCCTGGCGAGAACAGGGCCGGGCGCCGGGCGCCCCGGCCGCCGCCGCCCCGCCGCCACCGCCGCCGCCCCGACTCAATCTGAACAATGTTTGGATGGCTCATGGTAAAACTGGCTTGTGCAGGTTGCAAAACCTATAGCTTAAACAAAATCAAGGAAAGAATTGAAACAAATACTTAGAACTGACCTAGACCGAGACACATTTTGATACTTTGGGGGCATTAAATTTCATTCTGCCTGCGCTCAATTTCATTCTACCTTCCTTGAATTTGATTGCAAAGGGTGCCGATATTCGGCAAAATAAAGTCAAAGCTCTGTGAATTTCTTGATCTCTTATTACTTCTTGGCAAAATGAATTCCACAAATCATTCAGAGGACGGCTTCTGGCTCAATTCAGGCCGTCTAAAGCAAGATGAAGTCATCATTTGACGGGCGGACACTTCCGTGTTGCGTAGCAGCGGTCGTTGACCTCGTTCGAACACCATGTTCCATATCTCCCGGGCGGGTTCCATAGCTACCGGTCGTTGACCTCGGGTCCTTGGAACGTAGTTCCAAAGTTCTATGGGGCTCGAAAGTTCGATTTTGTGTTAAAATTGCTAGTTTTTTCACCCTTTTTTGCCCCATAAAATCATTTTTTGGTATCTTTAGGGGACCAAATGACCAAGGTGCAGTGTCTTATGTGCAGACCTACCAGCTTGCTGAATTACGAGATATTCCAAGGTCTAGTTTCGGAGATATTCATGTTTTTTATTTGTGCGGAAAAGAAGAAGAAACAGAGCAAAAACAGTATGTACCTTCTGTGAAGGTAACATAATAAAAAGAAACGACAAAGAAGATACGTTCTAGAGAACATACCGTAATTTGGATACTTACGACTATCAGAAGTGATGAGCCCCGTGCGATGCTGTCTTGGCGGAGACTCAAACAAAGGCAGCCCTTGCAGGAGCTGATGTGTGACGTGTCACAGACGTGTCCGCGAACTCTGAACTAAAACACCGCTCCTAGATTTGGTTTGTATTGCATACACGGAAAACTGCCTCAAGGCAAGTAACTAGTACTGAAGCTTCATATCCGGGCAGATTTTGTTTGATCAATTCACACCGGGATGGACCCCTATACCGTTTGACAAGTGTGGTGGGTTCTTGAACGTGCTCGAGCTCTCCTTAAACATTGAATAACTCCTTAAACATCTAATACCTACTTTCCAGTATGACGGCGCTCTCTCGCCGTGCTCTCTGCGCCACACTTTTACATTTTGTACGTTATATCCAGTAAGAAACTGAAGGTTACACACATCCGTTATAGGTATACACATTGTGAGAACACAGAGCGATCCCTGCCCAGTGCAAACGGGAAGAGGGCCTAACTCTAGATCGTGCTGCGCTCTCACTGCGACCTAAATAGGATATGTGTAACCTTCGCTTTCGCACTGGATATTTCATACAAAACGTAAAAGTGTGACTTAGAAGACAACATAACACAGAAAGTGTAAAAAAAATTGTTTCTTTTCTGTACAATTAGTTGAGGGATACGTTAAATTGAAAGATCGCGGCGAGAGCGCCGTCCTAGTGGAAAGGGGGTATTACTGAAGCTACGTACTCGTTTCCACGTGTGCACTTGTGTAAAGTGAGGCACATTGTGGAAAGTGACTTTCCCATGTGCCTGTCCTGAATCTTGAACTTCTCGATTTTAGGTCAAGCACCCTACCCATTCGGTCACACGGTGCCACATTTATATCATTGAATTATCATCTATACTGTGTGAAAGTAAAAGTAGTATGCTTGTTTCAAGTATGATAAAAATGTCATCATATTCACTCAAATCGTCCGGAAGTAATTCTCCGTTTTTAGTCCAGTTGTAGAGATTGAATCTTATTTGAATATTGTTTACTTGGATGTCTGGCCTTCATAAACGTTTCATAATACTCATTTCATCCAGTCTTAAACTTATGTGCACATTATGACTTGGTAAACTTTTAATACGTAGCAGAGGCGCGTTGATTCAGTTCTATTTTATACCATCTGATTACAAATTGAAATAGGATTTTTACAAGTAGTCAAAATGGTTTAGTTGTACTATGTTATAGTTTCTAGGAAATTTTCCCTTTTTTTACTTTTTAAGGCCATATTGATTTGGTTATATGGATGATATCCTCTGGTAACCCCCAAACTAATACGAGTGTGTGAATTAGTGGCTAAACAAAACTGTCCTATGAAATGTAAGTGGTCAGGAGGGCTGCACAAATGACTAAATATAGTATGGTATACCAAATAATAAAGTTCTTCATTTTTGTTCTTTTACATCTTCTGCTCTGGCCTTGGAATCGACATTAGCATTCCATGAGATAAGTATCCATTTTCCAATAATTTTTGCCATCTATAAGGCTTACATTTGCTCATTTTACTGATGCTTTGTACGATTTACAATATGGTTGAAAACTTTTTTTTGGAAATAGTCGAAAATTGCGTACAGGGACGTCATCCATATATAATATGGCCTAATCCTAATATGTAGTCATCAGTTACCTAGTGTGTATATATGTGACAATTAAACAGCTGTCAATTCAGCCAAAAGCACGATAACTCACTTCTAACTTCTGGCGTCATTGGCAAGAACGAGGCCCTTCTAAATGACAAGTAATGGTGGTATCTCACTGCACATGGGGCACCAGTGCGGCACTGCAGGGTTCGTTCACTGCGGCGCTGTTATTTTCGCCGCCATGTTATTTTGGCCAATCTTTTATAATTTAGATATTGCGTAATAAGTAAAAGTATGACTTAGAAGTCAAAAAAATACACAAAACATAAGAAAACTCATTCTTGATCTCTGGAATTCGTTGCCTAATCTTTCGACCCCTGCAGTGCCACACCAGTGCCCCAAGTGCAGTGAGATACCACCTAAACCCAACCGCATTGACCTTCAAACAGGCCATCCAGATTAAGGTACATGTAGCTTATAAATTAGGTGACTAATAACAAGATGGCAATTTTTGATGCTAATTATGAGCCTAATTTGCATAACTGGATAGCCAAGCAAGACAACAGAAAAGGCGGAATATTGGTAGATAGTACATGTAGCTTTGCAAATGAAGACATACATTGCATGATTGATGAGAAAATGCTTTAATACCAAAGTGGTACATGGAATTCCCCACTGGTGGTATTTGGAACTTGGAGGATGGCGCACTTCATTAGACATACAATGTAACTTATGCAAAGAAGAGCTCATATGCATTATCAAGGAGAAAATGCTATTTTGGTGCCAGAACAGACTTTGCATACTTGAGATGTATGTTGTTTAGATGTAGACAATCATCAAGAGAGACCAGCTATGCAAATAAGGACCTTATCTGCAAAATCTGTGAGTACCAAAGTGATTTGGAAAAGTTATGAGATTGAGGAACATACAATGTAATTATCATATTCACAGGAGCTGAGAATAAGGATAAACAATATGATGGTTGCTATAGCTTTAAATGACCTGATCCTGCCATTTCTTTGCTGGTGTCAAAAAAATACTAGATGAATCCACAGTTGCCAACATGGGAAATGTAACATAGTTCTCTATAACTCAGTAAGAGCTAAGCTACATCAGTCAGTCCAATAGTTTTACAGCAAGACTTGCTGTTATCTCTTAGCAAATGGGAATTTTCCTGACGACAGGAGAGGCCAAGCATCTGTACATGGGAAAGGATGACGTCTTGGACGTATCATTAAGAACCAGCACCTTCAGCTTGTTGTTGAATGTCTGTTCAGAAATTATACTAATACTAGCACACAATACTGTACAATAAAGGTATTGAATGAAGGCTGTAACAGTTGCCCAAATAATGTTCATCGGTACAATAGGCCAGGCTTTATTTACACAGCTGTAGCTGCACATATAAGGGCTGTTCAATGAAGATATTAATTTTTGACCAACTTCCACTAAATGTCATTGTAGGAGGCTGAAACTACACGGTCAAGTTTCTATCTTCGTGGCTGATGAGAGATTAATCTATGGATACTTTTCATAAACGCTTGGCTATATTGGACCCTGATATTGATAACTCCTCTGAATTTAACTCAGAAGAGAAACTGTTAGGAGTTCAGAAATGAAAGACATGTATTTTTATACAAGTGTGATTTCAGCCTCCTCCAAAGCAGGTCAGAGGAAATCTTTATTGTACATGGATCCTGGTAACAGAGAGGTAGCCTTATGAGCTGCTCTTCTTTTTGCTGGACTTCCTGCTACAGTTTTTCTTGATGATGTCACATACTTCCCCCCTGTGTTTCTCCACTATCTTCACCATCTGCTGTTTGGTGTCATTGAGTTGTTCTGTAGTGAGCCGGGCTCTCTGAATATTCCCCTACAAAAAACAACACAACAGGTAGATAGGTTAGTATAGTACATTTTTGTACACCTTCATCTTATCTCAGCTGTCACATAGAGTGAAGAAAGCATATTCATTGGACAAAACTAAATGAAAATTGCACTTCCATTCAATAGTTTTCCAATTGGCACTGGCAAACTGTGAAGATTCTGCAGGTAAAATGATTCGCCAGTGATGGCTGTTGCCTCAGTCTGTTCATCGCAGGGAAGTTCTTACAATTCTGCTTCTCAGTTTCTTACTAGAATCTTGGCACAAATTTTCAAGACGTTTGAAGCAAACCGAAAGCTTGAGAGTAGAAGGAGAGCATAATCTAACCTGTATCAGCTCTTGGATCATCCTCATTTCTTCCTCCATGATGATTTTCTTGCCAGGCGCCTTCAGACCTTCATGGAAGCTGGACATCTTGGCAAATGTGTCTTGTTCATTACATGCCTGTAATTGGAACAAACATAATCATCATCATCATCATCATCATCATCATCCAGATTTTCCAGGCTGAGAACATACCACAGACATGGTAGTACAGTATGTGATACCCATCACATTCAACATACACTATTGAATATGTCCTTTATTGAATGTTTCCATCTCCTCAAATACTGGTATGTGCATTCTCCCTTAGATATGCATCATCCTAAGGACTGCAAGACTACCTTGAAGCATGCATGTGGACATGCCGTGGCTTCTTGGTTTTGACTCCAGATGCCGGGTCGCTAACCACTGGACTATACCAACTACAACATGTCCATAACTCTGGTACACTGCTCTATATCCTAGCCGATGTTGAGAAAAACCCTGAGCTAAGCCATGACTTTGAAATGAGCAGAAGGAGGTGTACAAGTCTGTTGTGTTTACCAGTTCATCCAGCTGATTGGCCAAGTGGTGCACCTTCCAGCCGGCTGCCTTCTGTGCCAGACCCTTCTGACTGCACACATCGTGTAAGGACAGCTTCTTATCTGTTCCAGGGGCACACAAACATAACATGACACAAATGAACAGAAGTTCTATGTAAGCTGTGTAAACTTATCGCTGTTCACACACAAGTTATCATACATGTATCACACCTTCTGCAGGGCTCGAAATACGTTTTTCTGCATACCTGCACTGGTAAAAATTACCTGCACCAGACAACCTTTACCTGCACCACTTTGAATGTAGGAAGTATGGATTATACTAAAATTGTTCAGGAACCATTGCTATTTAAAAAAAAACACTTTATAGGTGGTAACAGTCAATGCAACTAATAGCAATCCACATACAACTTCATCATAGGACATTTATGTATAAAACCCAGTACATGAACCAGTGCAGGTAGACACCAGAAATACCCGCACATCTCCAATTTTACTTGCACTCACCTGCATATGCAGGTAGCATTTCGAGCCCTGTTCTGCCTTACTTAAATATATGGCTGGAAACATACTTTGCTGGTTTCAAATTTGTGTTTACATCATGATAATCCTCACCGATTAAAAGCTGCCTATCTTTCCTTTGAATCCTTCAACAGAGAATGATATGAGCATACAGCAAAATACATGAGACATCCAGACACATGTACCACCACAAGCACATGTCTACTTACCTTTGACTTTAAAGTCCGAGTACCTCTGGAAGTGGTTGAGTCTGGCCTTCCAGCCGTGCCTGTAGCTGGACAGGAGGGACGGGCGTGGGAAACGCTTCAGCACGTACAGCACGTCCTCAACTGGAACAGTTAACAGTATGGGTTATAGCTGACAGGAGGGAGGGGGAACAGCTTCAGCACGTACAGCACGTCCTCAACTGGAACAGTTAACAGTATGGGTTATAGCTGGACAGGAGGGAGGGGGAACAGCTTCAGTACGTACAGCACGTCCTCAACTGGAACAGTTAACAGTAAGGGTTAAAGCTGGACAGGAGGGACGGGGAACAGCTTCAGTACGTACAGCACGTCCTCAACTGGAACAGTTAACAGTAAGGGTTAAAGCTGGACAGGAGGGACGGGGAACAGCTTCAGTACGTACAGCACGTCCTCAACTGGAACAGTTAACAGTAAGGGTTATAGCTGGACAGGAGGGACGGGGAACAGCTTCAGTACGTACAGCACGTCCTCAACTGGAACAGTTAACAGTAAGGGTTAAAGCTGGACAGGAGGGACGGGCGCAGGAACCGCTTCAGCACGTACAGCACGTCCTCAACTGGAACAGTTAACAGTAAGGGTTATAGCTGGACAGGAGGGAGGGGGAACCGCTTCAGCACGTACAGCACGTCCTCAACTGGAACAGCAGTTACAGCGTGAATTATTATGCCATACCTGGGCTGTGAAAACTGTGTTATCACATGGAGCATTGCTAACACATGCACTTCCATAGAATCAATTGAACATGCATCACTTTTCAACACAAAATTCGAATACCAGATTTGGAAGTTGGAACTGAATGTTGTCACTGTGATTGTTTTTGGTACAAAGACAACACATTTTCTGAACTTCTCAACCTCATTGAAATGTTAGGGTGGGTATGACATGAATAAAATAGTTTAGTTCACAACGTCATGCTTTATCCTGAGTCTAAGGTTGGACCACTTTTATTCTGCATCACCCACAGTCCCAGCCCTCCCGCGGGTCTGATCAGCCTCCTATTCTCTCAATTCATCATAATCTATAGACCTCAGTTGGGAAAACGTTAGACGTACGTACAGATGTCAGGCAAACATTATCCTGTCCTATGATGCCCAATCTAGACTCCTTAGTCCTGTACCAATGTCTCTAGTCAGAGCATTGGCCTATCAGATTCAATAAACGATTTCTTCCTTACCTTGTTCCAATGTCCACCTGTAAATTTTCTATGTTGTTGAGCTAAAAGTTGTTCGAAGGGTAGCAAGTTGTATGTACCGAGGAAGTTTTACAATAGGCAAACTAACCTTGTTCTTTTTTCCTGTCTCTGGTTTCCTTCTTTGTGGGAGCGGGGAAGTCTGCTTTACTGTCCATCATCTTCAGTTCCACATCCCCAGCAAAGCCATCTTCTGTAGCCACACTGCACAGAGGAGAGTGGCACATCATGACTTTCAGAACGTAAACCTGAATACCAGATCATTTATTCCATCATTCATTCTTACCCAAAGTCTACTACAATATCTTTAAAACATCATATTATCGAGGCCTTCATTTGCAGTGTACACCTAGGTTTACACATCATTATCATCCCCGTACACAGCACACACTATGCTGAGATTTACAATCCCAGATATCCCCGTACACAGCACACACTATGCTGAGATTTACAATCCCAGATATCCCCGTACACAGCACACACTATGCTGAGATTTACAATCCCAGATATCCCCGTACACAGCACACACTATGCTGAGATTTACAATGATCCCAGATAGCCACGTACACAGCACACACTATGCTGAGATTTACAATCCCAGATATCCCCGTACACAGCACACACTATGCTGAGATTTACAATCCCAGATAGCCACGTACACAGCACACACTATGCTGAGATTTACAATCCCAGATATCCACGTACACAGCATACACTATGCTGAGATTTACAATCCCAGATATCCACATACACAGCATACACTATGCTGAGATTTACAATCCCAGATAGCCACGTACTCTCACCTCTCAAATAGAAGTACCCCCTGGAATAAAAGTACCCCCCGGACAAATCTTCAAAATCTAATAAAAGTACCCCCTGGAATAAAAGTACCCCCCGGAAAAATACCCAATGACATGTAAACTGTGTCCATACTACTTCTGTCCAAGAGAAGATGATCAGGTAGGTTCTTTTTACTTATTTATGCCTGAGTACCAATGGTTTTTGGTGTATTCTTGGCAACTTGTTAGCTCATATCTTTAAGATTTACCTTTACATCTTAAAAAATTGTAGTAAGTAAATAATAAACTAGTTTGACATTGTAAAAACACTAATGGCAAAAATTATTTTTGGCAAACATGACTATGCATGACTACATGTACATGTTTATAAAAGAAATAACCCCCAGTTCAGAAAGAAAGCTGGACAGCTCTAACAGTTTCACAGTCTTCCAGAGCAATCCCGTGTAATTCCTACAAGTTATATTATAATTAGAGCTCTTTCATTCATGCCATTCATTGTATTTCATCTATAATCTAGGGGAACAGTTCACTTGAAGGCAGGGAAAGAACACATTTCAAGTTAGAAAAAGATTCCAAATTTAGAAATACAAAAGGGTATTTTGTAATATTGTATTTCAAAATACTGAGTGGAAACTTAGAGACAATAGTAAATTGTAATTTGGCCAGGTTTATCTTTAGAAAAGGTTACAGAGTAGCGACCAAAATAAACACAACTTCCCCCAAATGTTTCGATCATAGACTCAGCACTGTAGCCACTCCCCCAAAAGTGTTACATGCATGAGAGACCTGAGTACTCTGTTGGAGCAAGGATAATCTTTTAGTTTTTAAACAACTTTACAAGCAGCATGAACTAGAATTTTTCTCTATCCACAACTTTACCTTCAGTTGGTAAAAAGAAATATATTTTAGTGTAGAAGTTACCAGGGAAAGATCGACATATAGCTGAGAATGCGACATCTAACAGAAATGTTGTCATGGTTCCCATGCCAACGGCACACCCCTAGTAGACTTCCCGGCTCCATGATCACAGGCGGCACCGCTTACAAAGCTTGGGATATTAGAACTCCGCCTCCTTGGGGGCGCGTTCCATTAGGGGAGGCCTACACAGAGGGCTGGCTCACGTGCTGGCCTCAGACAATGTAAACAGAGATAAAATGCATCGGAAAAACACACTTGAAATCTTTCCATATCTTTATTGGATTTTTTTTTCTTGTCCAAGATTAGTTGCACACTTCTAAATTTACCTGCCGGTGGATGTGAAATCAAGCTAGTGGGTAATTTGAGACTTTTGCCGGAGAAGCTCTCAAGCTGCTTCTCTCAAGAAAACTCCGCCCTTCAGGGGGCGCTGGTCTCTGTGCAGGCCCCTGCACGCGCCACTGCTGATTGTCGGCAACTTTCAACAATGTAAACAACAGATTTACGTGGGGAAAATGATACTTTTTAGATAGATTTAGTGAATTTTGAGCAAAAATACCGCGGAAATATGGGCAGAAAATTCCAACTTTCAATATTTGTGAGGTCCCTGGTTAGTCAAAAAAGCCCCAATTTGAAAAAAAAAATAAACGTACCGTCTAAAATAAGGACGTACCGGGTGGATTCTGAGGCGGAAAAAAATAAACGTACCGGTACGTTTATTTGAGAGGTGAGAGTACACAGCACACACTATGCTGAGATTTACAATACCAGAATGAGATATCCCCGTACACAGCACACACTATGCTGAGATTTACAATCCCAGATATCCACGTACACAGCACACACTATGCTGAGTTTACAATCCCAGATATCCCCGTACACAGCACACACTATGCTGAGATTTACAATCCCAGATATCCACGTACACAGCACACACTATGCTGAGATTTACAATCCCAGATATCCACGTACACAGCATACACTATGCTGAGATTTACAATCCCAGATATCCACATACACAGCATACACTATGCTGAGATTTACAATCCCAGATATCCACGTACACAGCATACACTATGCTGAGATTTACAATCCCAGATATCCACGTACACAGCACACACTATGCTGAGATTTACAATACCAGAATGAGATATCCCCGTACACAGCACACACTATGCTGAGATTTACAATACCAGAATGAGATATCCCCGTACACAGCACACACTATGCTGAGATTTACAATCCCAGATATCCACGTACACAGCACACACTATGCTGAGATTTACAATACCCAAATGAGATATCCCTGTACACAGCACACACTATGCTGAGATTTACAATCCCAGATATCCACATACACAGCACACACTATGCTGAGATTTACAATACCAGATATCCACGTACACAGCACACACTATGCTGAGATTTACAATACCAGAATGAGATATCCACGTACACAGCACACACTATGCTGAGATTTACAATACCAGATATCCCCGTACACAGCACACACTATGCTGAGATTTACAATACCAGAATGAGATATCCCCGTACACAGCACACACTATGCTGAGATTTACAATCCCAGATATCCACGTACACAGCACACACTATGCTGAGTTTACAATCCCAGATATCCCCGTACACAGCACACACTATGCTGAGATTTACAATCCCAGATATCCACGTACACAGCACACACTATGCTGAGATTTACAATCCCAGATATCCACGTACACAGCATACACTATGCTGAGATTTACAATCCCAGATATCCACGTACACAGCACACACTATGCTGAGATTTACAATCCCAGATATCCACGTACACAGCATACACTATGCTGAGATTTACAATCCCAGATATCCACGTACACAGCACACACTATGCTGAGATTTACAATCCCAGATATCCACATACACAGCATACACTATGCTGAGATTTACAATCCCAGATATCCACGTACACAGCACACACTATGCTGAGATTTACAATACCAGAATGAGATATCCCCGTACACAGCACACACTATGCTGAGATTTACAATACCAGAATGAGATATCCCCGTACACAGCACACACTATGCTGAGATTTACAATCCCAGATATCCACGTACACAGCACACACTATGCTGAGATTTACAATACCCGAATGAGATATCCCTGTACACAGCACACACTATGCTGAGATTTACAATCCCAGATATCCACATACACAGCACACACTATGCTGAGATTTACAATACCAGAATGAGATATCCCCGTACACAGCACACACTATGCTGAGATTTACAATACCAGAATGAGATATCCACGTACACAGCACACACTATGCTGAGATTTACAATACCAGAATGAGATATCCCCGTACACAGCACACACTATGCTGAGATTTACAATCCCAGATATCCACGTACACAGCACACACTATGCTGAGATTTACAATCCCAGATATCCACGTACACAGCACACACTATGCTGAGATTTACAATACCAGAATGAGATATCCCTGTACACAGCACACACTATGCTGAGATTTACAATCCCAGATATCCACGCACACAGCATACACTATGCTGAGATTTACAATCCCAGATATCCCTGTACACAGCACACACTATGCTGAGATTTACAATCCCAGATATCCACGCACACAGCATACACTATGCTGAGATTTACAATCCCAGATATCCCTGTACACAGCATACACTATGCTGAGATTTACAATCCCAGATATCCCCGTACACAGCACACACTATGCTGAGATTTACAATACCAGATATCCCCGTACACAGCACACACTATGCTGAGATTTACAGTCCCAGATATCCCCGTACACAGCACACACTATGCTGAGATGGTGTTTAAAGGCTTACACATGTTGTTGCTTGCGTGGTTTTTTCCTGGGCGAGGCTTCCGGTGGCAGACTGGTGGGCGTGGTGACGGGGAGGCTGGGTGTGTTGGACACAGTGGGCGTGGTGGCTGCCTGCACCACACTGGCGATCAGCTGGTTAACAGTCATGGCTGCACACAAACACATAGTATTACATACCTCAATTACCTAATTTATCATAATGGAAACCCTAAAATTGATGCTATTGTGTGGAAAAAAATGTTTGGACAACATAAAATAAAAATTGGCTTCATTATGAGATCTAAGTGGTTAGAAATGTTAAACACACAGAATATGGTATATTGATCAACAGATCCCATTTATGTTCTTTCGTTTCTTATTCTTTGACTAATTTCTTTACGTTATCATCGGTTTTTCTTACATTCTTCTGCATTTACATATCTACTTTGTACGACCCACAGTAAAGTTAATTTTTATTGATAATGATAGAAAATTGATGCATGGATGAAACAGCGAAAAATCGACAACAAATATTATGTCTGAGCTCGCCCCAGCAGGGTGGTGGGTTATACTATTTGGTTCAGTCTACCTGATTACACTGTGAATTTAAACATGTGACACATACCACCAGGTGGGACAGGGTGGGAAGACATCTCCATAGGTTCTTCCTTCACTTTCACTTCAGACGGGACCGCTGTGGAGTCTCCTTCTGTTGCCATGACAACATCTCCTACTTGGCTAGACCCTGTCTCTGGCTTTGTCTCACTGTGGAAAAAAATTCCATTGGAATTCTATTCAAACTTTGAATTAATTAAGGCTCCACATGCAGCTAAAATTGAAACTGCATGAATATTGTTTCATAATCATCTCCCAGCACTAAAACTGGCCCATAATAAAACAGCCAATGTGTAGTACCTGAAACTCATATTCAGGCTCAGGTCCAGATTCAAGTCAAGAGGTTCAGGTTCAGGTCCAGACTTACATGTAGAAGTCCAGACCTGAACCCATGGCATGTGAATTAGAATTTCTATTACTAGAAATCTTCTTTTCTGTTACATTGTAAACTTTCATGTTGGGATATATTTTACATGCAAAATTGTACATAAAAAATCTATTATTACAGTCAGTACATAAACAGCAAAGTTTTTGTCTTTTTCTAATGCAAATTTAAGATAGTTTATAACAGAAATTAGACTATTCCAGTGAGCGAAAGATAGTTTTTGTACCTCGGCTCACAAAAAATAAGAAGCACATATTAAAAAAAAAATTAAGTGAATAATCATCATTCAGTACATACAGTTGAAAATATCATACTTTTTGCTTTTCAAAAGAACATTCTTCACATGTGAAATGTCCAGTATTACTGAATAAGGCAGTAACTTATGGCCGAATGTAATCTAAAAATGTTGAATTTTGCTGACATCAGCACTTTAAAACCATGGTAGATATCTGCAGATTTGCAGTCAGACTGCCATGAGTAGACCACACCTACCCTGGTGGGCGTGGCGAGGCAGCAGTGGGCGGGGCCACCTCCACCCGGGGGCTGTTGGGATCACTGTTTGTGGGTGTGGTGGCTGATGCTGTTCTCCGCATGCTGGTGGTCAACAAACAAACAAACAAACTTTTCCTTTATGTACACAATTACAACACTGTAAAAGCAATTACATCTTAAGAAAACCAACCTATCCTATGCACCAGGGTTGTAGTCAGCCTGAAATCATTTTCCATCCCCTCAATTTTGAATCCTATCGAGCAAGACGTTGCGTCGAAGGGGTGGTGTTCCTAGGGGATCCGGGGGCATGCTCCCCTGAAAATTTTGAGATCTAGACCCTCTGAAATGCTGTTTCCTGCATTTTCAGATGTAAATTTTACTGGTAGACTAGGCTGTTCCACAGCATCTGTTTTGTTGAAAAATTACACCAAGTAGACAGTTTTATTATAATCTTTACGTATCCATTTCTGTCCATCACAGAGGAGGGAATGGGTATGGCCCCAGCTGCAAAATTCCATCAAAGGGCTGAAGGACAGGGTCAGGGTGCTGGCTACAACCCTGCTATGGACTCCATGTTACGCCAAAGGACGGTTATACTGGCTGTACAGATACATGTACAGATACAGATCTTTCAAAGGTTTTGTCCCAACATCTGACTGAGAGGGTAGACTTTTCCATAAAGCAAATTTGATAATATGTTTAGTAAATTTTAGTAAAGCTTTCTGCAAATTGCATAAAAAACATTTGGCAACTTGCAATATTGCAGTTACCAGAACCAAGGTACAGTATTTCAATCCCTCCATACATAGGCTATGAAACAGGTGTTCTTTCATGACAACCCAAAACTTGTTCAGATTTTAACAAGGTTATTTTAGGCTCACCCATCATTGGTCCTCTTCCTGAGTATACTGGGTCTGGGGGAGGAGTTAGGGTTCCCTGGTGCCCCCACTGCCAGGACTGGCTGGGTGCTGGCTCCGCCCACACCACCAGCATAGCTGCCACTCATACTGGATGCTGACGAGTCATTGGCTACAGAAGAAACACAGTTATGCACCAAAGGGTAAATTTGCAAACCTACATTTGAACATTAGATCTGTATTCATAATTATAATATACCTAGTACATGGACAAGTGCAGGTTAGGTGCAGGTAGACACCAGAACTACCTGCGCAGTTCCAATTTTACCTGAACTAACCTGCATATTTAGCAAGTATTTCCAGCCCTTTTACATAAGAAATCTCTTGGTAGAAACTGAACAGAAACCATGTACCTTCACTAGCTGTAGTAATAGATGGTGGGACTTGTTGTGCCTGTAGAAACTGAACTGTACCTTCACTAGCTGTAGTAATAGATGGTGGGACTTGTTGTGCCTGTAGAAACTAAACTGTACCTTCACTAGCTGTAGTAACAGATGGTGGGACTTGTTGTGCCTGTAGAAACTGAACTGTACCTTCACTAGCTGTAGTAATAGATGGTGGGACTTGTTGTGCCTGTAGAAACTGAACTGTACCTTCACTAGCTGTAGTAATAGATGGTGGGACTTGTTGTGCCTGTAGAAACTGAACTGTACCTTCACTAGCTGTAGTAATAGATGGTGGGACTTGTTGTGCCTGTAGAAACTGAACTGTACCTTCACTAGCTGTAGTAATAGATGGTGGGACTTGTTGTGCCTGTAGAAACTGAACTGTACCTTCACTAGCTGTAGTAATAGATGGTGGGACTTGTTGTGCCTGTAGAAACTGAACTGTACCTTCACTAGCTGTAGTAATAGATGGTGGGACTTGTGCCTGTAGAAACTGAACTGTACCTTCACTAGCTGTAGTAATAGATGGTGGGACTTGTTGTGCCTGTAGAAACTGAACTGTACCTTCACTAGCAGTAGTAATAGATGGTGGGACTTGTTGTGCCTGTAGAAACTGAACTGTACCTTCACTAGCTGTAGTAATAGATGGTGGGACTTGTTGTGCCTGTAGAAACTGAACTGTACCTTCACTAGCTGTAGTAATAGATGGTGGGACTTGTTGTGCCTGTAGAAACTGAACTGTACCTTCACTAGCTGTAGTAATAGATGGTGGGACTTGTTGTGCCTGTAGAAACTGAACTGTACCTTCACTAGCTGTAGTAATAGATGGTGGGACTTGTTGTGCCTGCCTGGCGGCCTCCATGGACAGGAACATGGGGTGGTTGAGTGACATGGCGGGGCCCGGTCTCATCCCGCCGGCGTGCTGCGCTGCCACGGCAACAGCTGCCGCAGCCACCGACGCTTGAGGGGAGGCTGGGGAGGTACATGTACAGGTAGGTCAAATACTTCTGCCTCAAGTTTTTACTGGCCCCAAATCTATTTGATACATCCTTTTATTTTTCAGCTAAGAAAAGCACTTTAAAGCATGTAACATTAACTACGCGACTGTTAGGTGTAAGGACTCTACTACTGCCTAAATGTATACTTTGTGTAAACTTATACCTTGTTTTACGGGTGTCTGATAAGCTTTTAGGGCTGGTCAGTCTTGCAGGCCACTATAAACATAATCTAGTCAGGCTAGTGGACCAATATCTACCCATGGGAAAATCACACCCATGGAATAGTCCCACGGGCTGCAAGTAAAGCACTTACCCTGGCTAGTCTGGCCAATGGACTTTTCTAATACTGAGGGATCACTGGGAGTTCAATCTAATCAGTAAAACTACTCCGAAACAATTCTACAGGCCCAGGTTTTCATAAAAGTATTGCGTATACAGTGTGGGTGGGTACCGGTATGGTGTTCCAGTACAAAACTGTTTTTTTCTTATTGGACCGGTCCAGAAAAAACGGACCTGAAAAAATTTGGTGGATTGGATGTTGGACCTATTGGAAAATGAACAAATTACAATGTATATGATCAGGCATTCACACGTTTCGGGGGCTTACCGTTCGAGGAAAATAACAGCGAGTAGAGTCTATAGTCTATAGTCATTTCTACCAAGTTTTACAGTCAATTGTACAGAGGCAGTTAGCCCTGTGGGATTTTAAAATGCCAGTGGGAGTTGAATACTTCACAAAACAGTTTCCTTTGTTGTGCAATGGACCATTGTCTCGAGTATCGTCCATTCACAAGTTCTCACATACTGAATCAGGTCCAGGTTCAGGTCCAAACCTAAACCTGATCCTCTGGACAAGAACTGGACCTGGACCTGAATTTTCTGTACTGGTACCCACCCCTAGTAATATACAGCCCTACTGAGAAAATAGCAGCCATTGGAAATAAATCCATGTGGCCTTAACCATGCATATGTAAGAGAAAACAGAGTTGACACTGACCCACAAGTGGTCGAATGGCGGAGGCTGAACATGAGATGGGAGTGAAGTGCGCTGCGGCCTGTGCTGCCTGGTACGTGTGCATGGCCATGGCGGCCTGCGCCGTGTGGTGGGGGTACCGCAGTGCCGCTGCAGGGTCGTAGTAATACGCCGGCGTGATGGTGGTGTAGGGCGGGGTGTGCAGGGGTAAACTGGCCTGGGTCGGTCTGTGGGACAGGAGAAACTGCGACCTGCATGCACGGTAAGTACATCATATATCAGTGAGGAAAATACTAACATAGTATGTACATGTAATACTATATATAATACAAACATTCTATCAGCTTAAATTACTGCAAAATATTCATAAGGTATTGCCAGTTCCTGCCAAAGTTGTGTTGCGTACCTTATTTGAGGTTATTGCTTGGATGAACAGGAAAAGGACCACAAATAGACAAAGGTGGTGCTTCAGCGCTAGGAAGGATGCAAAACTACATGTATATACCTCTTTATTTTATCTTTTATTTTATTCATTAGTACGAACCAACACAACCCAAACCATGACTCGTCTTTTTAACTCGTCATATACGCCTTTAATTACACGTTTCAGCACCACAAATTTGATTTGGAGTATTTGACTTAAATGAAACATACAAATACCTATAGATTTAATATCCGGTAATATCAATAGATTCTTATCCGGTAATTTTTTAACGCCCCCATATATGTGAGCGAGGTTGCCTCACCTCTCAGGTCTACTGTCGCTGTGTGAGGCCGTGGTAACCATGGAGACGGCAGTGTTAACAGGGTTGGGAGATCCCCGCTGTCTGGCGGGGAGGAACAGGCTGGCGGAGGCTGGCATCCCCGGGGTGTCACCACTGTAGTCCAGCAGGGGTCGGGGGGAGTGCGCCACGGGCTGGGGCAGGACTTTGGCTACCAAGTAAAACACAGTCGTAGTTAGAGACTGTAGGGGACGGGTTGGACCAATACAACATGAATGGACCATGTCTGTTTGTTTGTTTGTTTGTTTATTCCGATCTCCAATTAGATTTTACAATGATTATCATAAACTCTATTCTTCCTGGAGTCGTCTAACAACATTACAAAACAGTCAGATAACATAAAGTCAACAAAAGTATACAGTATGACACGAGAAGAACTGAATGGAAAATAAACTCAGTGAACGGAAGTAATGAGGAGGGGTCAGAGGTCAACGGCTATAACATAAATAACAAAACATCAATGGTTGTAACAGTAAATAAAATAACAGTGGGTGTAATTAACAGAGAAATTATCCACAAACATGAGTCAATTAATAGTTGATTTGCAGCTACATCATGTAGCTGCAAATCAACTATTACCCATCAATCCTGTAAGGGTTTGTTTGTGTTGATTTTAGTCCGTATCCAATTTACAATGTGTGTTTTGAAAATGGAAGGTGAGGTTGCTTTCATTTGTATTGGAAATGTGTTATAGGACTTGGTGCATCTATACAAAAGGTCCTTGTCAATGCTGCAGTTCTTGGCTTAGGTAGTCTAAAACAAGCAAGCAGGAAGTCGGAACAAAGTGCAAGTTGACCCAAAAATGTATTTGGAGCCCTGCCTTCCCTGAAAAGCAAAATAAGTGAAACTGAGTCTCACCAATGGGGATACTTGCTGAGGAGACCACAGATGAGTGGGAGGAGCTGGGGGCAAAGGTCACAGTAGATGCTGATGTGGACTGATGCAGGGATACCTGGGTAACTGTGGAATCTGTGGAAGATAGGATACAAAACAGTACATAGTTACATGTACTACAATATTCCTATGGGGTTTAAAGGAGGATTAAACTCCAGAAGGGAGTGTTATTTTCAAATAGATTATGTATCAATGAATGAACAACCAGCCATAATTCTACCATGCAGACCCAAGCATTCCTTATGTAAAGACACTATCTTCATGATCAATATTTTTTGGCACGAATGCCTTCTGCCATACTTGCCCTCTGCAAGAGGCAGTATAGTATTCTATTTATGTCATAAATGCCGAGAAAACATACTTTTGAATACGAATTGCGGCAAATCACAATCTGGTGTCTCCAAACAAAAAATTGTAGTACAAAATCCAATTCTCTCCAAATTCTTGCATGTGATATAACATGGGTATTGAAGACAGTGAATGAATAAGCTACTGAAATGTGAACCAGTGGCTCAGGAGACTTACTCTGAGTTGAAACTGTGGTGGTGACAGTGGTTGTGTGTGCCATCATGGGGGCTACAGTAGCAGCTGTGACAGCTGACTTGTGTTGGGGCATGCCGATGACATGTGACACCTGGAGGGACCTGGCCGGCAGGGTGGTGAGGTGTGGGGAGGCCGTCCCCTCCCCCCTCACCAGACCAACGTTGATGCCCGAGGCGTGTGGAGGGAACACGGACGTTCTGCAAACAAGGGTGTGCATGGGGGTTACCAATGGTACCAGTCATGCTTCAGTCTCTAGACATTATATTCACACCAACAAACATGTATGTGATAACTAATAAAAGTCACTCACAAAACGTCAACACTTGCTAAAACTTTATACTTCTTATCAGTAGTACAAGAAAAGAACATATTATACTTAGTCACTGGTACTATACTGTACAGCTCTTACATACAGCTGGTTAGAAACCACCTACAAGAGACTGGGCAAGGGTGTTACAGATAAATAGAAAGACATTTTAGCATTACTTCTGCATGAGCAACTGTCGCTGATCATACTGTATCTACCCAGTGGATACGTAGCACTTCTTAATAAATATGTAATCAATGTTTGGGCCAATTTGTGCTTTGTTTGTATTTGTGCGTATTCACCATAACAGACACCTCTTATACATCAGCATACTGTCATGTATAGTACGTACATGTAGCAAAACAAGAGGATGTGTGGTAGCATGTAGAGTATCTCACCTGTGCTGTTCTGGCCCCGAGGACACAGCAGGAGAGGGTGTGGGGGTACAGCTTGTGGTCACCATGGGAGGGGTGCTGCTCCCACCCACAGATCGGGCCTGGGGCAGCATGGACAGATATGGTTAACATGGCTCCACATACAAACTCAACATGCAACATGCAATATGCATGCTATTTTCACAATTTGCATGTAAAAATGCAATTTTGCATGTGTTAACAATGCTATCTTATTTGTACTGATGAAGTCTCATACTCAACACACATTATGGGCTAAATGGGCACTAATAAGTTAACATTACATGTACAAGAAGTTGTGCTGATTGTGTATACTTGTATATTGTAGTCACAAATAAATGTGTGAAAATATAATACAAAATTTTGCAAGTAGATGTTATATACTGACGAAGTGTCACTGTGCCACTAGTGTCACTGACGAAGGATAGTGGATTCTATCCGAAACGTCTGACCGTTTCAAAACCATATCCAGTTGCTTGAGTAACTATTTTTGGTGGATGTTATATACTGCATGCAAAATGCTTGCCAACATGCAATTTTCCATGTAGCTGGGAAAAAGCATTTACACCAGCTACCTGCTATCATACTGTAAATGTAAATTCATTTATCTTTCAGTTTGAAAGGATCTGACTGTGGTACTAGTACTAGTAGTACAAATTATATGTCCTCAATGTTTTGAAATAGACACAATCACTGTGGCATAAAACATATATCCTCAGAGTCAGTGACATGATTTTGCAAAGGCACTGTGAAAACAGAACGACTGCCACTTTTTAACATTTACTGTAGCCTTTGTCACTGTTACTGTTATTGTTATGATGATGATTGTTACTGGGTGGGACAACACATCTCACTTCAATGCCAGGAGTTAAATTGCAAGGAGCTTACAATAGGTGGGACTTAATTGCAAGGGTCTGTAAAGGCAGCCTGTCTCAGTACCTATTAACTTATAATTGCAAGTAACAGTAATTGCCCCAGTTGTTAGACTTGATGTTCTTTAAATATAAATACATAATTCATATCCTTTACTTTATTACAATTTACATTGAACCTGACAAAATTGTCTAGGATACTGTAAGTATTTCTAAAACTAAAGAAAATGTCAAAGACAGTTAACAGCTGAGAAATCATTTCACTACCGCAGCATTACTGTAAATGCAGAAATGTTCGCGGTGGTTTTATGTTTGTGGTTTTTGCGGTGACCACTTCACCGCGAACTTAAAACCACCGCAAACATTTTTCCATTATAGTTGTAGGCTACAATCTATGGCACTATGGCGAACTTCAAACCACCGCGAACACTCCATTTTCCGCGAACTTAAATGCATTTACAGTATTTGAACAAACTCAATAATACCAAAATGGCCTTGGCTGTACCTGAACTTTGACCTGTGGTGGAATAGCCTGGGTCTGCACCAGTCCAGAGGAGGGAGTGGACACAGGAAAGGCACTCGCACCAGCAGAGGGTGGGCGCAACACCGTGGTCACACTGCCCTTGGCAGCAGGTGTCAGACTTGCAGCTGCAGCTGCACCTGAAGGCACATGTCACATGAGAAACATTTAGTTAGATTGCAGTCTCAAAAAAATCAAATCCCAAGAGAATGCATTCGTACAATTTTCTAAATTCTTTCAAAGCAATCGTAATACTGTAGAAAATACCTCCGCCCCTGAGGCGTTACCAAAAATCAGTGTTTATAAGATATGGATTGTAAGGATTGTTGGTCATGCTCCAATATTGAAAATGAAATTTGGTTGTGTACAAAAAAATCTTGTTATTCTAAATCTAAACAGTACGGGTTTGTGGTACACAGCCCTTATAGGAAGCCCTGCCTGCCGAAAACAATTTCATCAGTTTCATGTAGTTTTCTTTTTCACAACCAGCTTAAGTTTCAATGCCTATCAGATATCTTCTTCAGAGCTTCTAACTTCTCATCATCAACCAGGCCGAACTTGCATACAATCTTAGCCATTTTTGGGATTGTGCTCTTGCCCCAAAAGCACTACTGTCTGTAACTGACATCTGCTACATATAGCAACGAGACTTCAGTTAGACTAAGAAGATCAGACTGAGAAAGATGTCTGATATGCTTCCAAATGTAAGCAGGCTAGATATAAGTACTCAGGGCTTGAGATACTGGGTGAATTTGCATACATAAATTTTGAGCCGTTACTAGTAAAAGAAAGATATGTGTTGATATAAAGTATTGACCTCTGGGTACGTGACTTGTGAAGCCATGGACAGGCAGGCTGGCTGGGATGTGTGTGCCCATGTGTGGCTGTATGGACCCGCGGGACATGGGGGGGCCTCCGGGCTGCCCATGGCTCAGGAGGGGGAGGTGCCCCATCCCTCCCACAGCAGCCAGGTGGGCCAGGCTGTGTGCTGGACCTGCACCCTCTGTCTTGTGGGACTGGGCCGGAGTGGGGTGGACGGTGCTCTGGTTGGTGTTGGTGGCAGGGACGATCAGTCGTGTGGGTACCATGGGCTTCCCAGTCTGAGAACAGGGATAACAGGTTATCATTACAGCATATCTGATATTATCAGTCTCTGAATACTAACTCAGACATTCAGTGACATACTCTAGATCTAACTCACTCTCTCACTCACTTGATTCTTACTTAGTCTTAGACTCACACATGCTCACTCATACTTAGAGCTGTATCGGTACACCGAACCGGTACTGGACTTGTAGACAGTTTTGGTTCAAGTCCGGTTACAAGTCCGGTTAAAACTGGAACATTGAGAACTGCTTCTTGGACTTGCATAAAAAGTAGCACTTATGTATATACTAGTATTTTCTTTATTTTGCTGTAAATCATCTATAACCTTCCATAGATTGATAAATTTGTGCTGAGAAATGACGAAAAACATACTTTGGCGGCCATTAGTGAACTCACGGAACATGTGTGACGTCTTACCTTGAGAAAGCTGGACTCCACATGTACTTGGACATGTGGCACCATCCTGGGAGGTTCAGGTGCCTTAGGCAGGGGCTGGTCCTCCTGTTCTTTGGACTGGCCATGAGAAGAGCCTTCCATTGGTGGGTCACTCCCACTGCTGGGAGGGGAGGGTCTAGGGGCACTCATCTCACACTGACAGTGACAGTCACACTGAGCTCTGACCCTGATATAGCAGGACACAGCAAAGAAGATGAAACGTACAACAGACCATTAGCCGATGTGGTAGTGGCATAATTAAACAACTACAGTTCAGAGTTGATGACATGCAAGTTAGTAAAAGAACTTCTTTCCAATCATTTAGATTAATTTCATACAAATTCATATTTTATAATGATAAATTCAAATATGTAAATGCTACCAGACTGACTAATCTGTACCAGGGCTCGAAATACCACCTGCATATGCAGGTCAGTGCCGGTAAATTGGAGCTGTGCAGGTATTTCTGGTGTCTACCTGCACCTAACATGCACTGGTTCATGTTGAGGGTTTTATAGTTTATTATACATAAATGCCCTATGATGTAGGTATATGCGGATTGTTATTAGCTGCATTGACTGTTACCACCTATAAAGTATAGAAAAAAAATAGCAATTGTTCCTGAACAATTTCAGTATGATCCATACTTCCTAAATTCAGAGTGCACAGTGGTGCAGGTAAAATTTTTCTGGTGCAGGTAACTTTCAGTGTTACCTGCACCAGTGCAGGTGTGCAGAAAAAGGTATTTCGAGCTCTGTGTACAAATGGGGTCCACACACAGCCTCCAGTATTTCATGTACATGTACCAGTTCATGACACTATCCTGCTTAAATTTGTGTTAACAAAATCATAATGAGTTGTTATGTTAGTATTGTGCAAAAACAATTTTAGACTTTGCAACCAAATGATGTGAGGCACAGGCAAACTCCTGCAGAAATTTGCTCCTCTAGAAATTTGATGTGCATTGTGCAAAATGTTTGATTCATATTTGTGACCGCCTACATAGGGTCTTTCTACCCAACTTCCCACCAAACTTCACATGCACCGTACATTGTATTTCATGCAAAAACCTAAGAGTAAGGCTGGCTGCATTTTTTGTTGGAGAAGATTGGTAGAAGAATTGGCTGAAAGAGAGCCAAATTGCTAGGTAAGATTGTCAAGTCCCAACTTCAAGATGTATAGTAAGTTCTGCGAATGGCACACAGTGAAGATTTCTATCAAATTGTTGAGTGAATTTGCAGTGAAGATGAAAACCCCCGAAAGGTACCATAATTTGAGAGAAAAGCTGAGACAGGTCCAACAGCGAGAGTGCGGACGTATCAGTCTGTTGTCAGCTGAATGCGGGAAACAGTTACTGCCGCTTATCTATACAAAAATTATGTAGTAATGCTTCAAATATCTGAGGCTCGCGTGCTACCTAAATTGTAGTACCCCCCTGTCCAATCCAGGTTTCTTTGACCCAACCCTAATGTCCAGTCCACATTTTTGACTCAGCCACCCATCCAATCCAACCTCTTCCGTCCCCCATTCTCCTTGATTGTTTGGAATAGCCCAATAACTGAGGTGAGTCTGCCCATGTGAAGTAGGCTGTGCTGTTGTTGCTAGCTTATAGCAGCCATTTTGTGGCAAAATTTCGAGTAGTACAGTATAATAAATGAAATATAGGCTACAAACTAGGGACATGAACGCAGTGTAGGAGTTGAGAAACAGTATGTACATGTAAAACCGCGGCCAGGGGTGGGGAGGGGGGTGTAACCGGGGTGCCTTCGGTAGCTTGTACAGGCGTATCCAGCTTTCCTTTACAACAAGAACGTCAGCTATATCACACATATGGAGGATCTGACCACCCAGCATACTGGTATTGACCTAGACTCGACAGAAATTTGTACAGGTACATTATTTTGCTCATAATTTTTCAGTCACACTCCAGCAAAGGATCAGAACTCGTCGCTAGCTTCCTTGGGCGCCACACTCACCACAACAAACGTCACAGTTCTGAAAGAATACATCATCGAAAAGGACTGAAACTACACCCAGTAAATCTCTAATGTATCACAACTCACCTCACAGCAAGAAACCACTCTACTGCTGCAAAAAAAGGAAGGTTTTCACAAAAATCTATCGTCTGCGTGTTTCACACAGTCTAGCATTCCACCGCAACGTCGTTCCCTCCCATAGTGGGTACTAACGACGGATCTGATTGGTCAGGAATGTTACAATGCAAGGGATTGGACAAAGAAGCCGCCAAAGGCTTGTTTGAGTAATCTCCGAGCAGATATTGGGGGAAAAATCGTAAAATATTTCTATGACTGGCGCTTGTCTGGTGACTCCTTTACGCCTAACAATTGTAGACAGTAGGAATAGATCTATTTGATGGCTACTGTCGCATATTGTTAGGGAAGATGACTGTAAAGCAAAGCCCGGCGATCATGAAACGTCACGACCTTCTAACCCAACATCTACCTGGGGGTCACAGGTTATGGGAGGAGAGTCCATTTTTCAAACGGGTGTAAAAAATGCAGTATGCGATACCTTGAATATCACCATGACACTCATATTGAAAGCATTGTCATTTTCTGACGTAATTTTAAAACGTTTATATTTTGAGAAACTAACTAGTAATTGGAAAATAATAACTTTCATCTAATTTTTAAAAAAAATCGTTTTTTAATAACAGAGCATTAGAAGATAAATTTGCGCAACCGTGAGTTTGTACATATATAGCTTTCGTCAATATCCACATGAAAAACATAGTTTCATTGCGGTAGTATGTATCAAAGTGCTGTATTTTCTCATAGAAAAAAATAATATACGGGGCAATAAAACCTGATGACATCATCCATATGGCCCCCAAAAAATCAGATTTAGAATTCTTTCATGCTCATCTATCAAATATTCATTATGGCTCTATTCTTTCTTAATTCATTAATGAGAAAAGATTGGAAGGTCAAAATGCCAATTTAGCCAGGCAAAAGTGCCACCTCCATAGGCAGAGAGAAGCAGAACTCCAGTCAGAAGCTCTGAGGAAGGTGTCTAATAGCTTTTTAACCTGGTTGTGTACAAGAATTCGCCTACCAGTATATCCTAGTGCCTATTGTTGCATATACATCTAGGTACACATCCCTATTGTGTACAGTAAACACCACTGAGAAATATGCTTCATTTGTTGTTTCTTTGGTGATTTATTGCATCAATGTAATACATCACATCAAAGATGACACAACTTATTTTGCCCATAATTTTGGCATTGTATTTTACCATCTATTCCATCTAAAAGACCTTATTTAAGAACAGAACATCTAATGAAGTGGAAGCAAATAAAACCATCTCTACTTCTCTAGATCTAGAGAAGAAATCTGCTACGTACAGTTCTGAATAATCAGTGCTAGGATACGTACACATCATACGTACGTATCCATCTCAAAATCCTATGTCCGGCGAGGAATCTCTGATCACTATCATTTTGTCAGTATTTACCACAAAATCATTAGGTATTGAACAGCCTTACAAATATTTCTATTAGCTCCCCTCCACCTATTCCTGTATTACTGCATCTTTGCAAAGTGAGGTCCATGGCAAATATACAAGCCAAAACAAATTAATACTGCTCAATGCTTGAGTCTCCACTTACAACAATGTACAAATGATGTGGTCTGAAATATCAATTTTGGAAGAAACAAGTAACCATGTAATATTGTCATGTGGCACAAGTTTTAACTGTTCAACGTTACCAACAGTTCTTTTCCGGCACACAGACCATAATGGGTCACCTGGACAGTTGCATAGGTAACTATGTGGGTAATACAACAGGAGAGCACAGAAGGAAAGTAAAAATGATACCTTTTGTTTTTCTGAGTACTATGCTACTACTAAAATAAAATCAGCAGAGGAAAAAAAGGTCAAGAAATGTACAGACTCTCTGCCTTGTTTGAAAGATTAACATTCCACCAACAAACACCATTATTTCCTCAATTAGTACACACAGGTTACATTCCCCTTCTCCAAACGTTCTTTTTTGCTTATGAAGTAATATTTGTGGTCATTTACAGATGAGTAAGTGATAATATGGGGGCATGTGTCAGGCTGGAATTGCTGTGTAACATTGTCTTATCTTCTTGGATATCTTCACTTACAGTAAAACCTCACTTATACAACTGACTGACTTGGGATCAAAAATATTATGCTTTTAAAATCTGTCTGTATAACTAATGACAAGTTTCCAACAATATGCCAGCCACAGCTACCCTTTCATTGGACTGAGAAATTACAGTTTTCCATACTTGACTCAGTTGAGATAATGTTTTAACAGACAGGTCCATGTCTTTTCATATTATAAGAAACAGTAGTGACCTGGCTATTTAAAGTTCTACAAAAGCATATGACATATACATGACTGTACATGTAGGATAACCAGAAATGAAAGATTGACAGTGGGTTAGCCTGAATGAACAACAAAGCTATTTCCTAGTCCACTTCTCAAAAACTGATGTTGGAAGTGCCATATTCCTCTGAAGATAAATTTGTTCCTTGCATACATATATAGATAGATAGATAGATTTATGTATATATATATATTACATAAGGAGTGTTAGAAGACTGCTTCTTAGTAATTCTTCTTGGCATGGATGTGTGGATGGTGATGTCCTTGCTGTATGGTGAGGGTGAAGCTTGTTTCAGTCCTAGTGACGAGAAGATGCTGAGGTGCCGTGTGATACACTGTACCTGTGGGGAGAGAGGCAGCATGTTACAACTATACAGATGTTAGTGTGATACACTGTACCTGTGGGGACAGAGGCAACATGTTACAACTATGTTAGTGTGATACACTGTACCTGTGGGGACAGAGGCAACATGTTACAACTATGTATTGTTAGTGTGATACACTGTACCTGTGGGGAGAGAGAGGCAGCATGTTACAACTATACAGATGTTAGTGTGATACACTGTACCTGTGGGGAGAGAGGCAGCATGTTACAACTATACACTAGATGTTAGTGTGATACACTGTACCTGTGGGGACAGAGGTAACATGTTACAACTATACAGATGTTAGTGTGATACACTGTACCTGTGGGGACAGAGGCAACATGTTACAACTATACAGATGTTAGTGTGATACACTGTACCTGTGGGGACAGAGGCAACATGTTACAACTATACAGATGTTAGTGTGATACACTGTACCTGTGGGGACAGAGGCAACATGTTACAACTATACAGATGTTAGTGTGATACACTGTACCTGTGGGGACAGAGGCAACATGTTACAACTATACAGATGTTAGTGTGATACACTGTACCTGTGGGGACAGAGGCAACATGTTACAACTATACAGATGTTAGTGTGATACACTGTACCTGTGGGGACAGAGGCAACATGTTACAACTATACAGATGTTAGTGTGATACACTGTACCTGTGGGGACAGAGGCAACATGTTACAACTATACAGATGTTAGTGTGATACACTGTACCTGTGGGGACAGAGGCAACATGTTACAACTATACAGATGTTAGTGTGATACACTGTACCTGTGGGGACAGAGGCAACATGTTACAACTATACAGATGTTAGGCCATGTTCATGCAATTATGTGGATGGCATTCTCTGCAAACCACAGTACTGATGCGAGTGTGCAAACAAAATGAATGTGTGGCCACAAACAGCTGCCTACATTATAAAATCTAAGAGGCCAGGAAGGTTCAACAAATGACTTAACACAGAACAGAGTGTAGTTGAACAACAGATTCTTCATTTTTGTTCTTCCACATCTTTCTTGACTTTGGCATTCAAAGATATTCATGTTTCCAGAGGTAAACATTCTGTTTTTGCAATCCAAAGCATACCCTTGTTTATTTTGCAGCAGCTTTCTACGATTTACAAGCAATTAGAAATTTCTTTTTGAACCAGACAAATTTGATGCATGAGTGGATGTCATCCATATAATCAAAGGAACATTCTCTTTCCAGTCTAAATAAAGGCACAAACAAACATGCAGAAAAATGTCATTCTAAGACAACACCATCTATGGATATTAAAGACACAGTCAAGCAAAACTAGACCAATACAAATGAAATTTCATGCTAAGGTCACTTAAAAAATACAACTCATTGGCTTCCGGCATCCCTGCTTCATCCATGTTCTAATTTGAACAGGAATCACGTGTCATTCAGGATTTCATCCCTCCCAAAACGGGAATGCATTTCAAAATTGGAAAGTTGAAAATTTGTCAGAACTGTTAGCCTGCCTGAATTTGTGGCTATTTATGCTAACTTTCTGGTCTAGCACAGGGTTTTTTTCCCCAACATTGGAATTTCTTTACTTTGTGACCAACTTCATTAATCTCTTGCAAGAATCCAAGACCAAAGGGATGAAAGAGGTGGTCTGAAATCAGAAATGGTAAAGAAAGAGACCATCCAACATCCAACCATCAGCTTCATTTTGCCTTACCTTTGTTTTCTTTGTAATCCAAATTGTCTTCTGTCTGAATTGTCTAACAACGTTTCCTATTGGACATCTGAAATTGTCTTCATTCATAGTTAGAGTATAAAAGACCTGTTTCTTCCAGATCACTTCAGTGTCACTGACGAAGGATAGTGGATTCTATCCGAAACGTCTGACCGTTTCCAAAACCATATCCAGTTGCTTGAGTAACTACTTTTTGGTGGACCATCCAACTTACCGTCTTACTCTCTGTACAACGTTGTCTACCAGCATGTCCGTGATACCGGGGCACGAGTCCTCCGCCAAAGCAAATGCCTCCCTGAGGTCATCAATTGCCAATATTCCCTCTCCGTTCTGACGATGTTTATCTTTTATCTGTGGATGCAGAGGAAAATGTCATCACAAATGTCATCACGAACAAGACTTCCTTCTATTGGGCAGAAATACAGTCAAACCTGTATTAGCGGCCACCTTTGCAAAGCAGCCACCTGGCCATAGTGGCCACTTTTTGTCGGTCACTTGGATTCCTAATGATTAAGAAATAGGCTTAGCGGCCACCTGTCCAACGCGGCCACGGCCACACGATTTCTGGTCCCGTTGACACAGAAACACTGCCTATGGAACCATACTGTGGCCTTATGTCACCCTGCACCGAGTTTGAGATTGTAGTTTGCGAGGATTTGGAGTTCCTGACAGGGTCATTTTGGCGGTAGCAGAAGGTATGCATGCCTTGAGCATTAAAGTGCAAGTCTTTGTCGGTGAATTTAACGATCAAGACAATGTTACTTGGTGAGAAAGATTAGTGGGAACTGAAATCGTGTAGCTTGCTCATGGTCAATTGATCAACATTTTCTCTATAGTGGCCAACTGTCTATAGTGGCGAGTGGCCGCTATAGACAGGTTTGACTGTAACTACTTTTCAGAGAAAACATCTGATTTCATGACAAGACATAATGGAACCTGCACCTACCTGAGTTAATAAAGGCACTATCAAGTCATGTAGACTTCTAGACTTGGGCACTCTTGTGGCAGGAGAGGTCGTCTGTAGGAACACATAAAACAACAACAGTCCATATAGTGAGTGGAGGGTATTCAACAAGTACAACAGCGTATACCAGATACAGCCAAAATCTTTTCAGTTCAGACCAATAATACTTAAACTCAAGTTTATACAAACGTTCTTTGTGGCGAAAACAAAGATGAAAATTTGGCTAACAGAAGGGTAGGATGTTCCAATGACAGGGAGTCCTGGGTTCATATCCCAATATGCTCTGGCGATGTGACCTTAACACACTTAACACAAATTTCCTCATTCACTCAGGTGAAAATGAGAACATAGCCTCAGTAAATCTAAAATTCAAACTATACTAATGGAAATTCAGAGCACGACTTGCAGACAGATACTCAATGAGTATCCATCGGCACATCGCAAGTTTCTAACGATGGGAGAGACAGTTGTAAAAACTTGCGTAAAACAAGTGAGAACTTGTGCAGTAGGCTGTTCAATTTCAAGTTTAGCTCCCCTTTAATACCTGCACAAGTCACACTTTGTTCTGTTTGTGGTAAGCAGCATGAAACAATGTTGACAGTTACGTTTGTGAAGATTAGTCATCCAGGATACAATAAATTGAAGATGACTCAGTCTATACTTCTGGATACATATCAAAATTTTACTTATCAAAATTTTAGCCGTTACCTGTTTTGTTTATCTAGGACATAAGAATTATTCTTTGTTCCACAAACTTTGTACAACCTCATTTTCAATTCACTGATGAAGAACGGTGGACACCGTTCGAAACGTCTAATAAAAAATTTTGATATGTATCCAGAAGTATAGACTGAATCATCTTCAATTTAATGTTGACAGTTATGTGTCATACCTCTGTCCTGACAGCCTCCGAGTTGGTTTCTCCGTTCTGCTGGCTGTTTTTCACTGATCCCGGCCTGCTCTTCACCGTGCCAAAGTCCCAGTTGGGGTCGTTGTTCTCATTATCTTCATCATCGTCTCCTCTGTTGGAAACACCAAGGAGACTGTTAGAGTCTGGCATGTTCTACAGTCTCTTTAACCCAACTCTCATCTGTCCGACTGTGGCTGGAACTCATTTCTACAAGAGCCAGCCAGGTGGTATCTCAAAGTAAGAATCTGACTCGGTCTAAGTGTGCAAATTTTACTGCAACATCTAGTGTACATTTATACCTCTTAGGGTGAGGGTAGCCCTAATAAAGAGATGTGGAAACAAATGAACTCGAGTTTCACTTTCGCAATAAGAACATCAGCAGCATAAGGAACTGTTGGATGTTTAAGCACTGAGATACAGGTACAGTGTATCTATGATATACTACTGGCCCAAAGACACAATTTTTTTTTTTGCTACAAATTCCTGTTGTCTTACAACAATGCAAATGCTTGCTTTCAACCATTTTCATTTGTTTAAAAATTTCCCATGTCATCCCTTTTGTGCATCAGATCCTGCTTATTCTCAAGTTAACTTCCACTGGGCAATAAAATCAAAACCAATTGTCATTAGTCATAAATAAATCTTCATTTTTTCGTATCTCAAAGGTGGAAAGTATGTAATGTAGCATCACATGCAAAACAATATCAATAGGAAAGAGTAGTATGTAGTAATACCTCCTTTTATCATTTAGATGCGTGTATGCATGCATTTTGGGAATACACTTTAAGATATATCCATAGGTGAAAAGGACCTCTTTTTCTACATTTTGTAATAAACTTTGAACACGTCAAAAATAAAAAAATGTCGTCAGATCAGTAATCATCCCCAAATCCTCTCATTGTTTCATACATTGACAAGTCACAGCTGTTTAAAACCAATTTGTCAATGTCTAGATTTAAGTCTACAGTGTTTAAAGGTGAAAACAAAAACACAGACTTTCATTTAAAAAAGCGTGAGGGACAATGCTCCCATTGTTTGCTTTGGTTTCTGGATGCTCTATGTCAACCTTTAATGATGATAACTACGGGGGTAAAGTGGTCGACATGAGGCCAAAAAAAGCACCACAAATAGCATAATCAGAGATAGCAGACTCCAACCCCCTTACACATCCTCAGTGTTGCTATTTTAAATTGGTGCCCTTAAAGTAAAATCAACATTCATTGTATCAAGCAATACACTGGATGCAAAATGTTTTATAACGGAACAAAAAGTTGTGTTAAATGCAGATGCACTGACAAGCTAAAAACAATACCCTTGGAGATGAAGTAATAATATTCACACATTCTTTAGTGATTTAAAAATCATGATGGCAAGACAGAATGATCCTTCTGCAGGCAATGTGGGACAGTTTGACAAATGTGTGTGTGAAAAAGTTGTGCGTGGAATCTCTGTGCACGGCAATATGCAAATTTGCTGATTCCCAAAGGACTCAAAAACTTTTTGTAATCTAAATTTAAAAGTTTATAAAAGATGCCACAAACAGGGAATAGGTGTTGCATTCTAGAGTAAAAAATTTTGTTTTGTCAATATCCTAGTGATTTTAAGGTAAATTTCAAACATTAAGTTTTCACTACCAAAAACATCTGGGAGACAATCTGCTTGAGAAAAACAAAACAAAATTGAGCATGCAGAATGGAGTTGTCATATACTACTATCAACTTTTCTTTGTATTTCTGACAAATTTCTTTAGTTTTTCACGCCCACGTTTTTCACGCACAGAAAACCCGTTCCCATGTGCGAGACAATGTTTCAGTTTGGCAGGCAGTACAAGAACACAAACCAGACAACTGATACTACACTTTTCTGTCAGGGATAGAGACGGATCGGGTGCACGACAGTCAGGTAGGGTGGAGGAGGTCTGGTACTGTGCCTCCAGCAGGGGAGACTTTGTGGCCGAGACATTTTCTGTGGACTTGAAAATGTTCCAGAGACTTTTTGCGAGGGGGTTGAGGCATCCCGGGCTGGAAGGGAGGGTGTTAGCCACAGACATGTATGCACTGTGGGAGAGACAGTAGGAACAGGTGGAGGTCAGGTCTAACACTACAGAACAGATGAAGAAAGAAGAGAGGATGAAGAAAACATGTGAATGGAACAAAAGCCAGTAAAAGAAAGAGCTGAAGGAAAAAGTTGACTGGGGATGTACACTGAAAACTGGACATCTAGAAATGACGTACATTGACTCATCGTCACTATTAGAATCACTGTCCCCATGGCCCTCTGCCTTCCATCTCTTAAACTTCTCTATCAACTCCACCAGGAAGGATGTCTTCTTTGCTGTGCGGATGAACTTGTGCTTGAGCAAGTCTTTTGCTGTAGGTCTCTGTTTTGTTGGAGAACAAAAAGAATCATCATTAAAATTGAACCGTTTTGGGTTGATACAGTACAAAGTTTAGGCAAGGACAACACCATGACCCATGACCAAAATGCTGAAACTCCATGAATGGCTACATTGTACCCCTTGCAAATGTCTAAAGACTAATGTACTAAAAAGACATGTTCAGCGCCCTCACACCCCACTTTACATGAAATATTACCCTTGTTAAGTTGGGTCTTACCACAGTACATTTGAGGCTGTCTTGTTAACCTCTCAGGACATACATGACAGTATGTAACTTGTAAGTGCAGTGGAGGAGTCATCTTGGTAAGAATATATTATCTACTTGTACATAATTGTTATACTTTAGCAAATCAACTTTGTTGCATGACTTATTACAACATAAGAAATGAATGAGGCAATGCACAGAAACTTACAAACTTGGGGTCTTTGTTCAAGCAGGACTCGACAAAGTCCTTGAAGGATTTGCTGTAGCTCCCCTCTAGCTGGGGAGGGTTGTTCTTGGGGATGAGGAACAGGACCCTCATGGGGTGCAGGTCAGAGTTGGGAGGCTCGCCCTTTGCCAGTTCTATTGCTGTGATGCCCAGACTCCAGATGTCCGCCTACAAAGTCAAGTTCAACGTTTTCATGAGGACACAAACCTCTCCATGAAATAAAAGAGCTTACATGTCACAAATCATTGAAGTATTGTCATCAATTTGTAAGATCCAGAGTGTCCTTAGACAGATTGGACCTGCTATCTGTCCTACAACAAACAGGGATTCCACCAGACAATGCTTGATTCTACTAGGCGAAATTCATGTTAAAACAAAATGTTTTCGCAAATAGACTGAATCCTTTCAGAACGTTTCCATCTATTTCACAAGCAAGAACACAGAATGGACTCTTCTACTGCTATCTGCAGGACATAAAGTTAGAGCCACATGACTGCAGAAACAGGTCAAAGTGCAAAATAACCTGTGTCAGCCCCCGTCTCAGCTCAAATGCATACTGCATTCGAGTCAATCTAAAATTAAGTCCCGGACATAGCAATAGATTGGTCTATTCTAGGCTTAAAGAAAAGTTAAGCTACTATGTAAGATTTAGTTCTTACCTTTGAGTCGTAGGCCGACTGTTTGATGACCTCTGGTGCCATCCAGAAGGGCGTCCCCACAAATGTGTTTCTCTTGATCTGGGTGTCGGTCAGCTGTCCTGCCACCCCGAAATCTGCCAGCTTTACGTCACCATTCTCTGACAGTAGGACGTTGGCAGCTACAACACAGCACAAGACTTACATATCAGTACAACAACAGTCAAGAGGCCCCCAACGATTTCTTATTACAAACCATACACACATATCTTTAGAATTCTCTTGGTTACGTTCAATATTTGCTTGTTCGTATTGCATATTCTATGTGTTATGTATCATGGCATAACACACTAGGTTTGAACTGAACAGAACAAGCTGCATGCGCTGTAAGGTTTTAATGCATCGTCTTACACTGGGACCCCTGCTCATCGATAAGTGCGGTGGGTTCTTTTAAGTGCTAGAAGTATGGATCTCCTCAGAGATGGGACCTCTATGTAATGTCCAAGGGACGTCCCAAATCAAAGCTCGGTGATCGACACAACACCTGTCCAGATTTCAACTCAGTACCTCCAGCAGGGCTCTAGCCAGCGTCCGTTTTTCCGTCAATTGACGAAAATTTGCTGCACGTGACGGAAAAATTTTAAAACAAATCCGTCAACCTTGACGGACAAAAATCCTTGCTGGAAGCTACAGGCAGCTTGGGGACGCCATCCACAGCCGTAAAAGCCACACATTGTTTGTTTTGCTATTGTTATGATTGTTGAATATGTGTTGGCGCCCTTTTGCATACAATAATCTCATTAAAAACCCGTTTTTCAAGGTCTCAGTTCAGTCTCTCTAACTCCTGGAATAGTGATTTCGCGAAAATGGGAATTGGCTGACGGAAAAAAATTTCGAGCTGGCTAGAGCCCTGACCTCCAGGTTCTAAGTCAACAACAAGGCCACCTTGCCAAGCTAACATCATGTCCTACCCTACACACACTAGTCTCCCTGGGAGAAGTCATTCCCACCTTTGATATCTCTGTGCAGTTTTCCCTCAGAGTGAAGATAGTCCAGTCCCTTCAGGATCTCTCGTAGAATTGTTGCAATGAAGTGCTCTTCAAATGTACCGGCCTTCATCTGAAAAACACGGGCAGGTGAGAAGAAAGCATGCTTGAAGTCAACAAAACATCAGAGATGGCAGACTTCAAACCCTTACCCAGACAAAATCATCAGGACCAAATCAGTGTGGTTTTCATATGCCATACAAGGAAATGATCTGCGATTACTTACCAAGTCTAATGCTGAGCCTCCACCCAGGTACTCCATTATAATCCATAGTTTTGTGCCCTAGATGGGATAGAAATTAAAACATCAGACAAGCACATATTACAGACATACATATAGAGTCAGCGGGACACTCGGTCTTACTGGACACAGTAAGAATCTTGGGCGCAGAATCAGAGGAATAAAACTAAAAGAACATCTACATGTATTGGTCATCAGGACTTTATAACCTGTACAACATGACATCACAGAAGCAGTGGATTGCTCATTCCTTGACAAAGACTGGAGTTGGACAAGTTGAGTAGGTCCGACAAATGAACTAGAAGTATGATTTGATGTTCAAAGCATCAGATTCAGAAGGGTGTGCGTTTTGCATTAAGATCTTGTAAGTTGTTTTTTAATGATACTTGTGATAAGTGGTGCATACCGGTACGCCGAACCGAAATTAGATTTGCTATAAGTTTCCGTTCAAGTCTGGTTAAAACCGGAACGTCGAGAACCGTTTTTTTTACTTCTCTGTCTTGTTGTATACAAGTATCATCTAAAACCACGCTAAGTGCCAATGTAACTTTATCAATCGCAGCCAACGGAGCCGCCATCAAAAACGCAAGCTGAAAAGGCCGTATTTTACAGTGATTTCCCGACAGTTATCATTATGAATCGATGTTGCTACACCTTTGAAAATGATGCAGTCGTCTTCGGCAATATTTTGGTTGCATGCAGCCCGGCCGAGGGGTGGTCGCGGTTGCCGGATATGCAAGGGGTCGCCTAGGGCAAGTGAGTCTCTTATTCAAGTTATGCTTGTGTCTATGTGGAAAAAAACCGAGTCTGGACCTGAACAGGAATCTATGGACTTGAGTCCAGACCTGAACCGAAATGAGAGCTTTGGTATGCACCACTACTTGTGATGTTTGTTTGTTGCTTTTACTTTTTAGTATCATTGATGACACGAGCGAATCTCAATAACTGTTACCTTGAGAAAAGATCCAAAGTACTTGGTAACATAGGGGCTGTCACACTGACTAAGAACTGTGATCTCCTGCTGTATGTCCTCTATCTCATCCTCTGCCTCCTCCAGGTCAATGATCTTGATGGCCACCACTTCCTTGGTCCTGTTGTCGATGCCCTTGAACACCTCTCCAAACGAACCCTTGCCAATCCGCTCCAGTTTGGTAAAAAGCACCTCAGGATCCGCCTGGGTGTTCTACAGAAAACATCAAATCATCAATGTAGGGATGTTATAGTAAGAAAATGAACATGCAAACTACATTGTGCAAGACGTATGGTAAAGGTGTTTAGTGGTCCGAACCTCAGACTGAGGACCATGTACCCATACTTTCGTTAGCTAGAAGTAGCACTAGCAAGACGGCTTTGCTACTGCTTACGTATTTTAGCCAAGCACACCAATGATTGTCCTTCCAATATGATTTACATAAAGCTATTGGTACCGTGTTTGAGGGGCTTCAGTTGTAATGTAACTGTAAGCCTAAAGCCTCAAACCTCTGCACGTTAAGGAATTCAACACACCTTAGGCCTAGGAAGAAATGTTGTATTTTCTGTTTCCGGACCAACCTCAGAAAAACCTACAGCCCTACTGACCCTGGCCTTTTTTTGGGTGTCCCTTGTCATTGACCCTTTTTATTGGACCCAGAAGGATTACAACTTCAAAAAATATATTAGAACTACATGTACTAGATTTTTCTAGATTATCTCGCTACAGAGCATGCAAACTCATTGCTTTTCCTGTGCCTGGCCTTAACAGCATCATTTTTGTGCCCCATCAGCACTCATTGTCTATGAAAACTAGGTTGTGTGAATAGGCAACACTCAAGACAAAGGTACATTTCACTCCAAAAGTATTGCTGTTTGCAATAGAGTCTCAAAGTCAAACACCCAACAAGTTTTTCAAAATACAATTTTCATGTTGATGGATTTTCCTAAACAACACTAAATGCCTATCTAAAATCCTTTTTGAATCACAGCCAACAGCCCAGAAAATAAGATTGGGAGCTACAGTAAGTTGCAAATAATTTGTCTCAACGCCACACATAAAAATGCTCATGTGGCCGCCAAAAGACGCACTGAACCCTACATGTATTTAAAATCGGCAATGCGACAGAAAAATAACTGGTTCAACATATTCCCCATGAAAGTTTAGTAATGTGTGTGACTTTGTTTCTCTTCTACTGTGAGTTTTAAGGTTTCAGTGTCGCTAAAAACTAAAAAAGACAGAAATTTGCTGGGAAAAACAAGTAAAATGCCAGATTGGGACTGGGTGAGGTAAGGCGAATCAGATTGTCTGAAAACGAGTGTAAATCATGCCTTTCTTAAAATCGGATACTCTGAACGTGGTGTATACACGCACACATTTAAGTTAGTTGGGATTTAATTTCACGGAAGTAGAAAAAATTCTTTTCGCTGTGATTTTTAAGTTCGCGGTAGCACAATGCACTGCAGTCTCTTACTCAAGTTACTGCCAATGGAAAAATGTTTGCGGCTGTTTTAAGTTTGCGGTGAAGCTGCCACCGCGAAAACTGCGAACATTAAACCACCGCAAAAGGTTTCTGCATTTACAGTACATAGCCGATAGCGGGAGAAGTTTTTGCATCAAACATTCAAAGCTGCTGATTTCTGATGTTTGTTTATTTGCCATGATGTTTGTTTATTTACTTATGTATGAGGTGTGGAGCCAGGGACTCTTCAGGAGTCTGATGTCCGAGGTTTATCTGACCTTTACAGGTCTACTTGTCACGAAGAATGTCTCAAATTATAAATTATAATATAATGGTTAACGATGATTTCAGGATTACAAAGATTGGGCTACTTAGATTCAAAATGTCCAAATTTCTCCAATAACACTTCATGAACAATACTAGAGTTCAACGAACCCATCTCTTCGCCAAATAATCATGCCTTTATTCAAGACTTTAAGGTCTTATTCATGTATTACTAAATCATGCCTTTATTTAAGACTTTAAGGTCTTATTCATGTATTACTAAATAGTACCTACCCCCAAACCCCACAAATGCTACCAAAACAAGACCTGATTGTACAAGATGACCTGATAGCACCCCTGGTCAATCAGAATTTCAAGCTTTTCAGTGTCCAGCTCACGGCTTGTCAGTGTTTCCTCCAGTACAAACATCTGTCAAACAGATGTGTCCATAGATATAGGTCAAGTGAGATACATGTATATACAAAACAGTTTATTTCTGTTAATTGGCCACTGATTACAATTAAATGCATCTTTCCATGTAGATTATTATTTTAAGTACTCATTCTATCTACATACCAAAAAATCCTGATGATCCGTCAACACGTTCTCGAGTTATTCTCGTTCAAAGTTTGAAAGGAAATCGGTGCCTGCAGTTCCCAAAAAGCCGCTAGGGGGTCCAAACTCACAGCACTTACTCTCTGCCCCAAGGGCTATCTACCACTCAAAAATCATGACCACAGCATATCCAAAACACGAAGTGTCAAAAATAAAAGTTTTGCTGCAGTACCTTAGGCAGTCACTAGGGGGCCCATTATCGAACTTGACCTTCGTTTTCTTGACCCCCACCCACCTACCAAATATCATCAGGATCCATTCAAGGGTTCTCGAGTTATCTTGCTTACAGACAAATGCACTTACATACAAATCCCGCTACAGCGCCGTAGGTAAGAGCCAGGTAAACCATTTTCGCACTTGACCTTCCTCTCCAAAACCGCTACACACCTACCAAGTTTCTTGAAAATCGCCCAGCTAGATTTTGACTTATGCTGCCCAAAACAAACTGCAAAAAACATACCAAGCTCGCTGCAGTACCGTAGGAAAACGCCAGGTAAATCGTTTTCGAACTTGGCATTCCTTTCGACAACCGCTACACACCTACCAAAAATCACAAAGTTCCATCCACAATTTCTCGAGTTATATGCTGTTGACCTACATACAGACCCAAGTCGACAAAAACATACTCATCGCCATTGGCGAAGAGAATAAGATAATGCTTAACATTGAAATCAGAATTCGAGTCGTCCAGCTAGGATAATTTAACGGTGAAGTAAGATAGGTTATAATCTTAAATATTACGAAAAAAGGGCATGCTGACTGTCAAGATAATTTGAGTCTCATGATATTCATATTTCACTTCTTTCTTACAAAGTTTTACCAAAATATTACATACACCAAGATACACCCCCCAAGAGAATAGCTACATTCGTTACAAGATCTCTCTCGTTGTTCTGAACAGTTTTACTCTTACGAAAGATGCAGTATTGAGTGGCATCATTTTTTAAATAATTTGTCAACTAAACTACGCTACGTAACGTTAGACTTATAGTTTTGCATATGCACATCTGTCGGTACAAATTATTTTATGCTCTATATACACACACCAATACATGGTTACAGCCCAGTAGAATCTACAGCCACACAAGACTCACCTGATTCGGCAAATGTTCCATCATCATTTTGAAGTTCAGTCTTTCTTCACACTCACGGACACCAAATCAAATCTTCTCCCACAAAAAACAGACGGAGTCGTCTGTCCCCTCCTCAACTTCCGAGCGGCTTTCACCCAAAAAGCTTCGCGCTGAAGGAACACAGGCAACTTTGAACCACTGTTTATACCTATGGACTCTCTAGAAATAGTTCCCCGTGCTATCCATTCTTGTAGACATCGTAGTAAAGACGAAAGGAGCTGTAAATACTGTTGTTCGGCAGTGCTAAATCTTAATTTCCACCAGAGCAGCCATCTTGGCTTGGTTCAGGGTGTGGCGCACACTGAAAACCATCCGCCATCGCAAAGTAGTTCCCCATTTCTCACTTATAAATTCCGTCAAATAGATGATGTGTGGGGTACAATTTACACTTTAATCAGTCACATTTAATCATTTTGTAATTTTAATGTACCGTATACCAACAAATATTAACTGGAAGGAATCAGTTGCCCACAACTTTATGGCACACAACGCGGAATAATAGTATTTCGGCATTTTGACATCGTAGGCGTGGTGGGTGAAACCATTATGCTGCTTGAGGGAAGACTAATTTCAGTAAAATTTTATTTTTAGTATTATGAAACAAAATGATTAAAATAGAAATACGACTTTTTAAGAATAAAATAATCCTTACCTAATTTAGCACATCAAAACTTGTATGTGTAGTCTAGGCTTTGATATTTACTGTCGGCTTCGTTACTGAAACCCTAACAAAATGTGTAGTTGTCTATGACGTCATCTGTATAAACGTCGTGGTATATAAACTCCGCAGGGCAGTAGTAGTCGATCACAGTAGCAGCCTACGGTAGTTTGGATCAGCCGAAAGCGGAACAACTAGCCAGATGATTCAACCCACGCGAATGTTGATATTTCCGCCTGTGACCGGTCGTGACTACTAGTAATTAATTTACCAATGACGTTTTGGTCAGCCAGGAGTTGACGACAGGAACAGTTTATACTTCCTGCTTCCTTAGTATATTAAACCTTGCTATAACTATCGTTAACCGTTAGTGTTATGATGAAAAGTACGAAAGACCATAAGTGCAAAAGCTAAAAGAAATTCTGACCATACTGTAAATCATAGAAAGCAGCTGCAAAATGGACATATACTTGTCGTTTCAGACTTTTGGCTGAAGCATTCTGTCAATTTGTCATTCTGTCATTTGTATGACTTTTGAATCATATAATGACGTGCTTACGACACCTCCTCGAACACGGGACCCACGTTTAGTGGTGCGTGCCTATACTCCGATGTTCAGGTCAGGAGCCAGGTTCAGGTCCGGACTTTAAGTCCCTGTATATTATGTGCGCTAGAAAGTTTTCTTTTTTTGAGGAGGAGGGGGGATGGTGCATATAAAATTGCATGTTAGCATGAATTGAAATGCAATGTGATAAATGCATGCAAATTATATACAACCAGTGTAAACATGAATTTTTGGGGGGTCTTTTTCCGGTGCAAATTTCACTGTATATGGAAGTAGCTTTTTGCAAGTCCGGACTTGGCTTCGGACATTTAGTTTTTTTTTTGGACTCAGTGGACCTAAACATTTTTGCCCCACTGCCCCTACGGCCTCAACTTGAAAGGCTATCGGACTACGGTTACTGAGAGCATTAGAATTATCATTCACTGTCATTCATCAAAGTTTTTGGGGAAATTCCACTGTTAAATCAAATTGATACCAGCTTGGTAGAAAGGCTAAAAAGATATATATTTTGAAGAGATTCTATTTACTAAATGTCAAAGTATTGCTGCTAAAGTCACAAAGCACATGTACAAATGTATATCGTATGATATCATTTAGAAATAGCTAAACACACAGAATTCAGGTTTCTTCCAAAAATTTTACATACAGATAGTTTCCTCAAGGAAGTAGCTTAGAGTCTCTACCATTTTAGGCCGTGCGCCTTCTCTTTTCTATGCAATAATCTACTTTGTGTGCCTTCAAAATAGCCTTGTTGTTTTACTACATTGTACAATAGAGAAAGATCCGTACATTTTTCAAAACACATAGATTTAATTTGCCTTATGTTTGACTTCTCACATTCTGAGTGTGTGTATAGTGGAATTTCAAAACCATTTGTAGATAGTTTGGAAAAAAAATTGTATTAATATTGAGCCTGAGACTGTAAAATTTGTGGATATTATTTGTATTAAGATGTAGATACTGTATTTGTGATAAATGTATGGTAAGTTTGTTCAGAATAAAGTGGTATACAATAATTGCATTTCTGTTTTATTTACTCAAGTTTGTTTTCTTTTCTAAACGTAGCATAGGGTTGTCAAAGCGATTTCCCTTAGTCAATAGCTCTGGCATATTTTTAGTTTATCAAGTTTATCAAAAGTACACTATGCAGATTGTTGGCAGTTTACAGTGAGTAAAAAAAATCAAGATGCTGATATCGGAATCCGTTACGATTCTGACATATTCATATACATTAAGTTTAAAATCTGGCTTTCCCGTGACAAGTAGCACAGTACAGCCTTAGGACCGTTACAGTAACTGTACTGTAAGACTTGTGAGGTGAATAGCAGATTACCGGAAACGACATCTTACAGTTTGGTCGTGGGATGGGATGACCATAAAAACTCGGTCTCAATAGAGTTAAGAGAAGTTTTGGACTCTAAACTGACGAGCTGTGGTGGCCCTTGGTCTAAACGAATGTTTACATTGTACTTTCGATAAAAAGAAGCACCCATAATTGCCATGAGGACCTGCAATTGACTTTTGCCTTTGTTTTTTTTTTATGGCGACAACGTTGCAACACCCAACCAGTTGCAGTACAGTTATAAATCGCTGTCACAAGTAGGGCGCTGTGAGTTGCGTTGCTGCATTCAAGGATTAATTTCATCAGAGGAGGTAGCCAATGGCCGAAAGTGCATTTTTCTGACCAATGACAGGTCAGGATTCTGTTAATGAACCAAACACAATCGCCATGTATTAGCCAATGATGCCTGCAGATGATTGATTGCTTGGCCAATCGCAGATGAGTGGTAATTTAGCACCTGCGATAGGCACTCCTGGGCTCAAATGACGGCTTTGTCCGTCTGCCGAGACTATTGTTTTGTCATTTACGGTCGATCGTTCAACCAAGCAAGACCGTAGCCATTTCGTCACACGGGCTCGCACCGTAAGCCCGAATGTCCTTGGCAAGGGATCGTGAAGCGAGGGACTTGGGAAGGTTCTTCACGACAACTTCCTGGGAAATGTCAAGAGAATCTCCGGACTCCTCTACAACAAGACCAGCGACGCGTTCCAAACGGTGAGATCGACGGGTGCCTCTGCTCAGCATCACGCTATTAGACGTGTAGGTGGAATTAATCTTGATTGTCTTTTATGAAAGTTGCCCAGTTCTAATTGCATATCACATTCCCACTTGCCACTGGAAAACCATGAAATCCATTGAGCCTTTTGTTTTTGTTGCTAAGCGGTAGTTACGTATACTAGTTCATATCAGCCTATTCAAGGTGTCCAAATCTTACTGTATGTCACGTTCCCACTGCCGTTGTGCAAACGTTGAGCCTTTTATGTTTGTTGCAGTGCCAGTAATAGTGAGTTGAGGTAGATGATGTATGCTCGTCTTTAACCGATACCGCACCGTACGCTGAAATGTGCGGACAATGGAGACAAGGGTTGCCGAAGGCAGCGCCAAGAGTCACCGTGAAGTTCTTCACAAGGTCCGGGGAGATGTCAGAAAAATCTCCGGCGCATCTTGAAGACCCACAGTGCTCGAAACGGTAGATCTACGACAAGGCCTTTCCCCGAGATATATGACATTCTGTATTGTGTTAAAGCAGCCTTTTGGAAACGATAACTATGTTGTTAGCATTCATTTATTGTGTAAAAGCAGACCTCACGGCTAAAAAAAACGCAGACTTTCATGTCATGTAAGGCATCCTTGTGCATTATCTATCGCTTTGGTTTTTATTGACGTTTCGACCTAATTCTTATTTCACTTCCTTCCTTCCAGAATATCAGTATTGGAGCCAGCAAGCCAGGATCAACTGCATGCAACTATCCAGGGTGGGACTTATCCTTGACTGTCCGATAGCTAGTTGTACGGTGACGTCCAGAAAGATCGGTGCTCGAGTGTACGTCGAGCCCTACCAGAGGACCTGAAACTTAGTTAAGTTCTTGTGTGTTTTATGGGGTGTAAATTGCCTAGCCTTAGCTTAGCAAACTCATGGTAGATGGTAAGGTGCTTGAGTGGGTTTTGTTGACATGCCGAGTGATGATGCTGGTAGGGGTTCACATTCGGATACTTTGTAAGTGAAGGCTCCTTTTGAATTCGGGGCCGCTTTAGCTCATTTCTGTGGTGCACAGGCCTGGTGTGTGGCTGATTTTACATAAGCTGCCTATGTCGTTATCTTGGGTCCCGAACCAAGATAACGACACAGGCCAGAAAGGCAGACAGGTGACTGAAATCATAGTAGTTAATTCCTTTATTTTAGAAACACTGGAATTCCCGGGGTCGACACAGTCACAGAAACTGAATCAGCTATGCACTGGGCTTTGTATACCATAGAAACAAAAATTGCTTTCGAAAATTAAGACTGAAACAAACAGCAACATTACTTTCATTTCATCAAAGCGCACTCAACATCCTGCCACCCATCATGAGATCATGATTCTTCTGGCTATTTCTATGTTAAACCTAACGTTATATTTCGTAGTTTAATTTGTCTCGTCTTTTCTACCAAGGATCATTGGACCAAAGGAAGACATTCCTGGACGTTGGAAAGGTGCCAAGGACTGGTAAAGGAAGGTGCTGAACATGCATAAACGAACGGGACTTCGCGGTCTTTCCTGCACATATGACAAGGTATCTTGATGCGGGTTTTACTATGGGATTCAAGTGATCAAAGTAACGCACACTTTGTTTAAGGGGGCACACCCCAGTTTATTTGGGGTTTCAAATGGAGGCGGCACACCCTGAAGTCTAGCGACCATCCTTCCAGGGAATTATCATGAAGCAAAATAACTGGTTATGGGGTGAGAGGATATTCCTTCAGCTACAAGACCAACTGAGTTTCGATCCTTCAACTTCTTTAATTTTGAAAAATTATAGGGAAAAACCATTATTTTCATGTCAAAAATGATGCACAAAATCGGGCATTTTCGCATTGGATAAAACAGATGAGGTAGATTTTTCCGGCAAGCACGACTGATACTGCCAGAAAGAGGAAAGTCTAAAGAGTAATCCAGCCAATTATGAAGAAAATTCTAGTACTACAGTTTTTTTAATCATCCAAGACGCGTGGCATTGCAACTTGGCTTCCTTAACACAGCGCTTCAGAGGTCAATCTAGGTCACGAGCCTAATCACATTCAGGCGTAGGAATATCCCGGAAGTAAGCCGCGGACCAAAACGCAATTTGCACCAAAAACACACCATTTCCTAAGCTTTTCAGCCATGTAACCGTTTAATGTCATTTCGCAGGAAATAATGAGAAATCTCAACTCAAACATAGATCATCGGAAACCTTTCGTCACTATTTTGTTGCGCACTACCACGGACCCCGGTGGCGGAAGAACTGGGGTGTGCTCCGTTAAGATTCTGGAAGTTCCACCGTATGGGGTCGCTTTTCGGTGACCGAAGGGTTCGCTTAGCGGTTATTCCAGGCGAAACTTCATTCGCTTTCAAGCCATGTAGAAAAAAAAAAAAAGTAATTTTCAGTAGTCAAAATGCTTTCTGTCTTCTCGTTACGGGTTTTTCTATGGGATTCAAGTGATCAAAGTAACGCACATTTTCTTAAAGATTCTGGAAGTTCCACCGTATGGGGTCGCTTTTCAGTGACCGAAGGGTTCGCTTAGCGGTTATTCCAGGCGAAACTTCATTCGCTTTCAAGCCATGTAGAAAAAAAAACAAAGTAATTTTCAGTAGTCAAAATGCTTTCTGTCTTCTCGTTACGGGTTTTTCTATGGGATTCAAGTGATCAAAGTAACGCACATTTTCTTAAAGATTCTGGAAGTTCCACCGTATGGGGTCGCTTTTCGGTGACCGAAGGGTTCGCTTAGCGGTTATTCCAGGCGAAACTTCATTCGCTTTCAAGCCATGTAGAAAAAAAACAAAGTAATTTTCAGTAGTCAAAATGCTTTCTGTCTTCTCGTTACGGGTTTTTCTATGGGATTCAAGTGATTAAAGTAACGCACATTTTCTTAAAGATTCTGGAAGTTCCACCGTATGGGGTCGCTTTTCGGTGACCGAAGGGTTCGCTTAGCGGTTATTCCAGGCGAAACTTCATTCGCTTTCAAGCCATGTAGAAAAAAAACAAAGTAATTTTCAGTAGTCAAAATGCTTTCTGTCTTCTCGTTACGGGTTTTTCTATGGGATTCAAGTGATCAAAGTAACGCACATTTTCTTAAAGATTCTGGAAGTTCCACCGTATGGGGTCGCTTTTCGGTGACCGAAGGGTTCGCTTAGCGGTTATTCCAGGCGAAACTTCATTCGCTTTCAAGCCATGTAGAAAAAAAACAAAGTAATTTTCAGTAGTCAAAATGCTTTCTGTCTTCTCGTTACGGTTTTTCTATGGATTC